>NW_011371374.1:300701-302861 GCF_000150735.1 Paracoccidioides brasiliensis
CCAAGAAAGTTCTCGCCTGCTCTCTCCTCCCTCCCACATGGTGTTGTGGAGGAAGGCCTCCATGGTCCGTACGGAGTAACTTCTTAACCTTCACAGCCAGTTGCACTACGACAAAGCCGTTTTTAGGAGTCAGGTGAACGTGGGCTCCGATGCAAGAGATAGAGATGCCAACTGAGAAAGAGATCTAGCTCTCTTCGTACGCTCTGCTTCTTGGGCAATGTGCGGATTTTCTTTTACCAGAGAATGAGACGAGATGCAAACATTCCGTATGCTCGCTCGGCTTCTTGTTGTGAACATCCAACACTCTTGCAGTTATGGAGGTAAGTTTAAGTCTTCTTGATCTCCGTCCGGAGCTTCCACCCCTTCCCAACAATGACGTCCTTAAACATAGTTATATCTAGCTACTAACTAAGCTAAGGTACAAGCTTACAAATAGGTTTCCGTACGGATGGTTGCTCTTACTTCTCTTATTGGTGGCAGGAGGAGTGAACAGCCCCTTGGCCGGGAGATCAAAGTTTAATTATCAGGTCGGGAGGCTCGCAGCGTATGGAGGTCAGATGATTGATTAGTTAAGATAGGGGTTGACGAACGGTGTGCGGAATGTGTCTAGCTCCCCGCACACAGCCGTATAACTACATACTGCGTATCTTAGCTACGAACCTGTCAAACGGCGGCCGGCGAGCTCGCTGCCCAAGCGACCACCATCATCCAAAACTTATCTATCAAAAATGCCACAAAGCTAGCTTTCATTTATTATGCTTCAATTCTTCCGAATTCGGAAATCTCTGCCCCGGCGTATGCTGTTTCATTGATCTTTGTGAGCCATAGATTAATAGTTAGAATAAATAGGGGGGAAGCGAACGATCCGCAGTCTATAAAAACTGGGTGAAAGTGGTAAGAGTTTAGGATGGAGCAAGGAGTTCGAAAAGAACGGTGATTATTCACTGAATTGGATTCAATGCTTATATTCGCTTCATAGAACCCTCTGTACATTCATTATATAGTTAGTTAACTAGTTCAGCAATATCACTCACTCACTCTTGGCATTTCAGGGGCTGGACTGGACCTACAGCACATTGCCAACAAAAAAAAGACACCGACGACTCAGCAGAGACTCAGTGGAGGTCGCTTCAACAACATTATCTACATTAAATATGCCGAGAACACGCCGTCTCCTGAAGGAGGAAATCACGTACTCTCTTGCCAAGGAGCGGAGGGTCAATATCCTTCACGAGCTGGGCTACGACTATTACCAACAAACTCGCTTCTTCTCTCACCTCAGCGATAAACGTGTGTGGATGAAAGATGTTATTATCCCCCATCTGGGTTTAAGATCCACCGAAGTATGTCATGTGGCAGACATGAAGGACAGGTTCTGCGGCCGCTTCAACGTGTCCCAGTTACTATAGATACCTGGAAGGGCAAGCAGCAATCGGGACAATGTGTCCCCCTTCGATTTCCTCTTCCATATCGTGTTGGGGAGGGCTTTCGGCATGGGAATTGGCGATGAAAAGATACAGTGTGAGGCTGGTGCCTATGCATGGCTTTGAAGATAACTGACCAGACGTGCCAATTCTACGATTGTATGGCTTTGCCATGTCAACAGGTGAAACGATTCGAATCCAACTGTTCTTGACAGTAGCATATCGACTAGATTGGAAAATCTAGTTCACTCGGATTTGAAAACCTACCCTTTCTAAATCGAAGCCTTCAATATTTACGCCGCCTGACTGTTATCATTTTTCGGCCTCTTAGCACCTTCGTGCTAATGCTGTCACTCGGACAGAACCCAAGCTTCTTAAGACGATGTGGTTGGTACCGTGTATCTCTTGATAGAGTGCATTGATCAAACTTGAGGAACAATGTTCAAGTTGACACTTGGCTGGGTAAACAGCATGACGTCAAATTGCGGACCAACTTTTTTTCGAGATCTTTCCCGCAATCTTGCTGAAAATCAGCCGAATACCCTTACCACAGATTGGCTCCTTCAATTATCGACCGCAATGCATTCTTGCGTTTAAACAATCGCCCACTTTCATTTGAGATTCAGCAGTTAGAAAACGAGAAAAATTCTGATATATATGCCTTGTGACCACAACTATTACACTGTTGAGTCTTATGTGGTGGATATGCTTGCAATTCATGACAGCCGCCTCCGAA
>NW_011371374.1:304488-305724 GCF_000150735.1 Paracoccidioides brasiliensis
CTTTTAAATTATTTATATAATAATTATAATTAAAATGATAAATTTTTAATTTTTATTCTGAGCTACTATAATATTTTTATTTTTCAGAGATTTAATTGAAATAATATACTTAATAATATATTTGAATTTAATTAGAAAGTTTTTTTATTATAGTTATAAATATCTAATAGTTTAAGATTATATTTTATAATAAAGTAAGTTAATTAAAACTAGAGTTATTTTATCAGTAGTCTGTAAATCTGATAAAAAAAGACAGTTAATACTTAATTAATTTATTTAAAAATAGTTTTTAAAGTAGTTAAAATTATCTATAATCTATTATTTTTAATTAATTTTATATAAATAAATATTTTTTAATTTATTTTTATAATATAAATAAAATTAATTTACTTATTACTCTTTAATAAATTCTTTAAAAAATTTAATAATTAAATTTTATATTATTTAAAATATAAAAATAAGACTATAATCTATTAAATAATTTATATACAAAATAAGTATTTTTTTTACAAATTGATTAATTTTTTGTAATATTTTAATATCATATTAAATTTGTAGATTCACTTATTTTTATATCATTATATTAATATAATCAGATTGATTTTATATTTCAAAGCAGTTTGCTTATAATTTGAAAATTCTTATAATTTTAAATTTTTAATTATAAGTTAAATTATAGCTTTATTAATAATGATATTGAGATTTAAAATTGAAGAATTAAGAAAAAATTTATAAAATTATTAAATGATAAAAATTATTAAATAATTAATTATATTTCTTTTATATTAAGATTAAACTTTTTTTAATACTTCTATGCTACTGTTTCTTATAAATTAATTTTATTTTATTTTTTATTTTTTTTCAATTATTTTTTAAATATCTTTCAGCTTTTTTATTCAATATTCTGAAGTTTATTTAAGTATATTTTTATTTTTTATTTATTATTTTTCTCTTTCTAAGTTATTAAATTATTATAATGTTTTTATATTTATTTCTATTTTTATAATAGTTTTTTTAATAATTATAACTTTATTAAAATTATATTTTTTAGATATAATAAATACTTATTATTTTATTATTTATAATAATAATAATTTTTTAGTAAAGAAAAATATAAATTAATTATTAATAATATTTAATATTAATTTGAAAAAATATTATTATTATAAATATATAATAATTTAATTAATTTTTTTATATTAATTATTAAAAATATATAATTTTATAATATATTAA
>NW_011371374.1:307354-308895 GCF_000150735.1 Paracoccidioides brasiliensis
TGCAATTCATGACAGCCGCCTCCGAAATCAACCTAATTCTATGAATAACCTACAGGATTGCAGTATCAGATGTCGGCGCTGGCGTCAATGAGAACAATATTTCCATCACTCTTTCAAGCAGAAATTCTGCCGCGGACCTTTCATATTTACGCTAACAGATTTGCATTGAAGCAAAATCTTTGTCAATGATAATTGGCATATCTCATGTCTAGTTGATCTTGAATGGGCAAAGTTCTCAGCCAATTGAAATGGTTGAACCTCCTTCCTGGCTGACAAATAAGGGCGTGGATGAGATTAATACAGACGAAAATGATATACTTCAAACAGAATTAATGACCATCCTGAAAGCTGAGGAGACAAATCAATCCATCTTTGCTGTATCAGCAGATGTCAAAGAAACAATGCCACGACTGGAGGACCATGGAACAGGCATGGGCAACAGGAACATTCTGGTATACCCCTGGCGCTCTCCAGTCCTACGGGCCTCTTCAGATTATTCTATAAGAATATCCTCCCCTTGCTATCTAAGTATTGTTCTGAGGACATTGGTAATATTATACCCTTTTACTAAGAAGTAGATGTGGGAAAGTTTTGTTGAAGGCAAACTGTCTGATAAGAAGTATAATCATGAACTTTAGCTTGTTTTTGAGAAGAGCAGTTCTAGCTGCAAATTATCTACTGATGATGTTTAATATATAACTATAGTAACTTGAGCCAATAGAGTGCTCAAATTTAGTTTCAAAAATATTTCTAACATGAATCATGCAATAAAAATGTGATTTTGTCTTTTCTAATTCATGAATAGATACTGTGATTGATTACTCAATGATTTCTGCTACTTAATGATTTCACTAATCTACTATCTTACAGCTCTGCTAAATTGTGAATTTTGAAACAATTATGAATTGAATTACTACTAGCTATTAAATATTAAATAAATATATTATAGATTATATATAAATTAGTATATTTAAAAAAATAAATAAGTATTTGTTTTAATAGCACAGTTAGAACAGCTAACTTTGCTTTTTATAAGAAAGAGAGGTTAAGAAGTACTAAATAGTGATTTTAATATTGAATTTAATTAATTTTCTAATAAAACAGTCTGTATAAATCTTGTGAGATTGAATTTGACTATATTTACTTTGTATTGATATTTGAATAACTGTTTTAATACCTTCTTAGCAATTTTTCATTTTATAAATTCAGCTATATTTGCTGATATAAGTATTATATTTTAAATCATATAAAAAAGTCTTTAAAAATCATATTTAGTGATATGCAAATAATCAAATTTTTGATATAGCAGTGAATTTAATTTTCTCATATAGATCTTTGCAAGTGATATGAATACTATGACATTTATTAAATGTAAAAAGTAAGTTGAATATGATAAAAATATTGTAATTAATATCTAATTCTTATCTATATAGTTTATAAATTTTATATTGATATAAAAAAAATTATTATTTAATATAAATAAGCATCAGTCACAGCTGCTCTTTTTTATATATGAATTAAATATATTTTTCAATCATTTT
>NW_011371374.1:310941-312297 GCF_000150735.1 Paracoccidioides brasiliensis
TATAAATATATAATAATTTAATTAATTTTTTTATATTAATTATTAAAAATATATAATTTTATAATATATTAATAATTAAAATTTTTAATTAATATTATTAATAAGTTTTTAAAAATATATTTTAAAATATTTATAAAGTTATTAATAATAATAATAATAATAATAATAATAATAATAATAATTCTAAAAATAAATTTAATAAATATTTAATAAATAAATAAGTAATTTTATTAATAAATATTTTATTTAATAATATAAAGTTTAAATATTTAACTTTTAAATATAAACTTTATTTATTTAATTATTAATTTTTAATATATTTAAATTTTTAAAATTTAAAATAAAATTAATAAAAATTTAAATATATATTATTTTTATATTATATTAATATTTTATTTTATTATAAAGTAATTTATAAAATTTTTAAAATTTTAAAATATATAAAATATTTTTTAATTTATAATATTTTAATTAAATAAAAATATATTAAATAGAGTTTAATTTCTATAAAATTATAAATATTAATTAAAAGTAATATTTTAATATATTAAAAATAAATATTTTATATAATTTAATTAAGTTTTTTTAAAAAAAATATTAAGAAATTTTAAATAATAATATTAATATAAAAAGTTTAATTTATCTAATTAGATATAATTATAATAATTTTAAATTATATTTTTTAAAAGTATTAAAATTTTTTAAATATAAAATATTAATATAAAAGTTTAATTTATCTAATTAAATATATATATTTAAAACTTATAAAATATTAAAAAATATTTATAATTAAAAAAATATTTATATTAATTTATAAACTTATTTTTATAAAATTTATTATTAAAAAATATACAAATTTTAAATAATTAAATAATTATTAAAAATAATTAAAAATTAAAATATATTTTTTTAATTTTATATAAAAAACTTTTTTATAATATAATTAAAAATTTTATAAATTTAAATAAATTAATTAAAAATATAATTTTTATTTATTTTATATTATTATTATAAATAAAAATCAAAAAATTAAATTATATAATTAATTATATAAATATATAAATATAATAAAGTAATATAATATAAAATAATATTTATAATTAAATTAAATAGATAGATATTTTTAAAAAAATTTAAAAGTTTTAATATTTAAAAAAAATAAATAAATTTTAAATTTATTTATTATAAATATGCTATAAATTTAAATTAAATAATAAATTTTATTAATAATAAAAAAATATAATTTTAAATATAATTAAATTTTTTATTAATAGTTTTATTATTATAAATAATTTATAATTATATTTTTTATTTTATAAAATATTATTTTTAAATTTTTATTATATATACTTTAAA
>NW_011371374.1:313181-316188 GCF_000150735.1 Paracoccidioides brasiliensis
TGACTGCTCAGCCATGCCCGGTCCTGGGGAGTCAACCCCCACTAATCTGTCCGACTTTATTCTGAGTCCTCCATTCCCTCTAGTGAGTAGTGAAATAGTTATCATGGAAAACTCTAAGATATAAATCATATGAAGAAGATGTTCTTTATACTACTAATAAGATTTTCTGCTTTATATATGTAGTTAATTAGCTGTAACCTCATACGTTGAAATTCTCTGAGACTTCATTGATAATAAATCTCCAAGTGGTAAAAAAAAGAGAAATCTCTTCCGTTCCGCCTGTGGAACCTCCCCCTGAATACTTGCGTAGGTGATGATGTATGTCCAACCACCATTTGATGCTTTCTTCTTCGTATCCAGCAGTTAGAGGAACAATTCTCTATCTATCACAAGAGATATAATCATTGAAGTCTCTGTTTAACTATAAGAAAAGATATAAAAACTGAAAACCAATGTATAGAGTAATAGTAACAGGGTCAAAATTTACAGCATATTTAATAATACATAATCTCATCAACTGTTTCATATTAAACAAATCTCTCTTTATGCTAAAAAAACAATATAAAACAACTTTCATCAGAGGTCTTTTTTTCTCTCTTTTTTCTTCATTTCTCTCTTTCTCCATCTTTTTGCTCTGAATAGTTAGGTAATTTTTCAGAGAAAAACAACTCAAGTGAGAAGGAAAAGAGGGGAAAAAGAAGTTATAAAAGTACACTATCTACAAACAGAACTTTTTCTCTTCAAAACTTCTTTCTGACATCTGTAGTATTTATTCACTTGCATCTCACTGTATGTATCTCTTCATTTCTCTCTGTCACTCATTCTGTGGCACTCTCACAGCACATTTCAAGCTATAATCAGAGTTAGAGAACTTGACTGGCAATTTCAATGCACAAGCTGCAAGGTACACATGCTGCAGCTGAAGTATAATACTCATCATTCAATATGTTAAAATGCTTTTGCCATCTTAGATAACTGGGTTGAGTATATGAGACGGCAACATTAACAGACAATAAGAGATTGCAAAAGAAAGTAAATCATAAAATAAAAAATGAAGAAAAACATATATATAAAATAATATAACTATGAAAATAATCAGTATTTTGAAAAGTAATAAGTTGAAAAAATAAACCAGAATATTAAAAATTAAAGCAGTATTGTATTTCTCATCTGACTATAAGTCTGAAGAAAAAGATTTAAATACTCACTTACTCTTCTTTGCCTTTTATAGCTTATTAGATGATAGAAAAGTATCATCATCAAAGTAGATAAGTATGAACAAACCACATTTCTTTTTCACAAAAAAATATCTTACTTTTACTTGAGGTACCTTGAGATGTTTTGATGTACTTTGTAAAAGAGCAAGAAAATTGAAAAATGAAACTGTGAAGCAAAATTTTCTTAGACACTAATAGTGATCATATTACACATATCACATCACACATATCACATCATTTCTTCTATTTTGGTGCCTTTTTTTATTTTTTTTTTATTTTTTTGTCAAGGGAAAACTGAGAAAGACAATGAGAATAGAAGACAAGAAATATATGCAAGAACTTGGCCATATGCACCAGGCAATGTGAAATAAAAGAAAGAAAATACAAGAAAGCAAAGAGAACATTGGAGTTATTAACTCAGAACAGAAGACATAAATAAGAAGGTAAAAACAGACTGTAGAGAATGTATAAGACAAAGAGATATACAAGAAAGCAAATGAATTATGAATGCAGAAAGTGCTTCTGTTTATTTCTGTTCTTGTGTTTTGTTTGTGTGTGTATATGTGTGTGTGTGTGTGTATGTGTGTGTGTGTGTGTGTGTAAGTGAAGAGAACCCAGGGGTCTAAACAAGAAACAGAAGGAGAGGGGTTTGATTAGGTAACTAAACTGTAATAAAAAAGTAACAATATGAAAGGATAGGATTTTCAATAAGTTATAATGCTGGAACACCAAAAGGCTCAGAGAACTCATATCTGAGAAAATTGTTCTCGTCAGAGCACTCTTGAGAGCCAGCAGTGTTGATTTCAAGTCCATTAACATCTGAGAAGGCATCTTGAAAGAAGGATGAAGCTTCGGACCCACCGCCAATTTCTTCAGTGAGCATGTCACCGCTGTTGTTCGTTGAGCCAGAAACAAGGTCACCTGGACCCACAGCGATTGCAGTTTGGTCCTGGAACGCTCTATTGTCCCCGGGTGAAGGGATAGACGGATCAGTCAAGCTGGAGCCCGAAGTTGTCATTGATCCAGCTGAAGTCCCTCGCGAAACTGGGGAAGTTTCATTGGCTGGTGTTTTGAACAAGGGTGTTGATAGATGGGCTTGGATCGGTGTACGATGGATGGGGGCATCAGAGGTCTCATTGTCCAACTCCTGGACTTGACTGGATGTCATGCAGTTGCTTAGATCATGAGCATTGGCAGTAGGACAAATGGTGTTACTGTTTGTCGTCGAAGAATTGACCAAGCAATGATTATTCCCACCCCAGGCATATGCAGTGGCAGAAGCAGGATAAGCGACAGGGGTTGACAGTCCCTCGGCTGGAGATTTGACGGGAGAAGACTGAGAGTAGGGCGTACAATCGAAAGAGTTCATGCGAATAACCCTATTTGCTCTGTAGTGGGTATCTAGGTGGCGAGGGCGAGGTTGTTGGATATGCTGATATGACTGCCGGCGCATATTTGGCGATAATTTGTGGAGATTTGAAGCTTCTTGCCGTATAGTTGGAGACGCTTGCAGTACAGCGTGATATTGTTGTTGGGTATTTGAATGTGGTCGCATCGAATTGCCGGACTGTTGCCGGGCTTGTTCCAGATGCTGCCACTGTTGATGTTGCTGTTGCTGTTGTTGTTGCTGCTGCTGTTGTTGCTGTTGCTGCTGTTGTTGCTGCTGCTGTTGTTGTTGTTGTTGTTGCTGCTGCTGCTGCTGCTGCTGTTGTTGTTGTTGCTGCTGCTGCTGTTGTGGTTGTGGATTGCGATGCAGTGGGAAAGCAGCGAAAGAATTTTTAGGGTGAGAC
>NW_011371374.1:317096-334005 GCF_000150735.1 Paracoccidioides brasiliensis
TTTTTTAATTTTTTCAATTTTTTTTTTTTTTTTTGGTGTGTGTGCTGTTGTGTTGTTGTGTTGCTGTGTGCTGTTGTTGCTGTTTGTTTGTTTGTTTATTCAACGACGGAAGAATAAAATGCCAGCAGCATAGGAGTAGCGCAAAGGGATGATTTAAAGAGCCAGGCTCTCTCTATTTGGATTTGAGAAAACGAGCAATGGCACGTAGCGCACGCAGTTGGGGAACCAAAATGAGAGAGGAGGAGGTGAGGTGCAGGAATATTTTTGCTAAGAATATAGATCGATGTAAAAAGAGACGGCGGGGAAGGCGCGAACAGTAATTTAAAGAGGTGGAGCCCGTATTCCGAATGTCATATCATATATGGAAGGGTTTCTGAAGAACGATCTGTCCCACTCGCAAAAAAAGCTCCACTGTGGACTCGGGAGATCCGCTGCGAAATCTGATAGAGAGATAACGACGGGTTATTATGACGAAGGCGAGGGGCGGAAAGAGCTATGTATGTATTGGGGGAGGAGGAGCGGAAGGAGCGGTGCAACGGCACAAAAGTGCAAGAGTGCAAGAGTGCAAGAGTGCAAGAGTGCAAGAGTACAAGAGTACAAGAGTGCAAGAGTGCAAGAGTGCCAAAGTACAAGAGTGCAAAAGTGCAAGAGTGCAAGAGTACAAGGTTGTTGAGTGGAGTGGGGAGTGGGGAAAGGTCGAACTTGAAGAAGAAAGACACCGCCAACAACAAACCTTGGAAGGCTGGTTCAGGTTCCGTCGAGGAAAGGGCCCGGGGAATAACAGAAAGGTCGCGCCCCCGAAAATGGATTTCGCTAGTGAGAGACCAACTCTTAGACTTTGCTGGGTAACCACGGTTCGCAGGGGAGCTTCTACCTAGACCGAAATGGGCCTGTTGCGGCGGCTTGGTTGGCGCGGTGCCTCACTACGGCGGGGAAAAAAAAAAAGCAAGTACCGCCCCTCCGTTTAGCAGGGAAGAGAAACGCTTTGTGCTCTGACAACTATATCATCACCCAGGTACTCTGTATACTCCAAAGCAGTTTGCAGGTATCGTGTGGTAATGTGGTAATGTGGTAATGTGGTAATGCGGTAATGCGGTAATGCGGTAATGCGGTAATGAGGTACTGAGGTAATGCGGTAATGGAACTTCGGACCCGGCCGAGGACATACCAAAATTCTATGCAACAAGGGTGAAAGCTTGCTGCGGAACGTATGCAAGGGCCCAGATTGCGTTGACTTACGGGAGAGGAGGGGGGGGGGGGGGTAGGTAAAGGGGAAAGGGGGTTGGGAGGAGGGGGTTCACTGTGGAAGATAGAACACCTTGAATTCCTTTTCCCCGTGCGCAAGATGTTTCTCTGTCGACTAGGTAAATCGTAGTAAATCGCGATTGAAGAAGGGTAAATTAAAATTAAAAAAAATAAATAACAAAAAAAAGAAAGAAAGAGAGAAAGAAAAAGAAAAAAAAGATATAGATGATTTGGGGGGGGTTGGTCATGCAACTACAAACCATAATAACTCTAGGAAGGGCTCCAAGATATAAAAAGACGTTCTGTCACTATGTTTTAAACGATGTGGTGGCATGACCTTCAACCTAGGTACGGAGCCTGCCGAGTACCAACATCATCATCCAACTGTCCAATCTCCCCAAAACCTCAATTGTTCAATTGTCCAAATGTCCTTTGCCATTCCAATCGTCGGAATTAAGGACGATATCTTGGGGACCAAGGGAGGCCGGGGGGGCTTTGCAAAACCAGTACAATTTAGGCCCTGAAAAACCGGCCATGGGCAGGGGAATCCCAGCACCAGCTCTGGACGACCACACTCCGTTTGTTACTTGCGCCACCATATGGTCCCATTCAGACAGGAATGGTACATTATACGAGGGGGAGGTTTTTTTTTTTTTTTTTTTTTCGGTTTTTCGGTTTTTCTTCTTCTTTTCTTTTCGTGTCGTTTCGTTTAGTTTAGCTTCTTTTCTTTTCCATCTTTTACCCTGCAGGGCCTGTCCTGGCCCCTGTCCTTGGCCCCTGTCCTGCCAACTGAGCTCTGATAGTTGGATCCAGCCAGTCAGAAGCCGGGAGAATGAACATATTCCTAGCTGCACAGAATCTGAGACCAGAACGAGAGTGTCTCTGTTCCAAGAGTTATTGGATAGCTACTGGACATTGAAACGGTTGTTGTACTCCGTATACCTACCTGGTTGCCTAGGCGCAGGCAGAAAGTCGGCCAATACAGAGTCCGTTGTCCAGCCCGTATTGATTATTCTTGGAGTTGGCAGCCGTCCGCAGGTGGTCCAAGGGTTGAGGTCAAAGTTTCCTGATTGAGCCTCGCGACCCTCGCTTAGACTTAAGCTCGGGCTAAGCTAGGCCTAATATAGGCTAGGCGCAGCTCGGGTAATTTGGGTGGTCTGGGCTCAACGTCAAGGCTTTGGTACAGTGGGCTATGCCGCTTGGGAATTAGCTCGATCTGTTCCTCCACCTAGTGGCTGATCACTTGGGGGGGGGTCAGGCCACTGACGCCAATTGCTTGCCCGGCAGAAGCCTCGCGCAGCCACGCTCACACACCCTCCTAGTGCTTGCTGCTTGCTTTACTCCATGTGTTCTAACTTCTGAAGCAGTGTTTAGATTCCTCAGCATCCCAAACTAAGGTACTAAGGTACCTGCCTAAGGGTCGGTACCTAGGAAACCGCTTAACCTACCTTAGTTACTCTGTAGGACACCCTCGTTTTGACTTGTCCCTATTAGGCTCTCATCGACTCCGTACACCTAGGGTATCCACCACGGTTTGCTCCGTACAATAGCGCTTCATTTCCTGATGGTCGGCTGTCCAAACGTCCAAAATCAAAAGCTACAAAACCTAACGGAGAATTCTTTTCCAGGAGACCTACTTCCGCATTTAGGCGAGAAATAAGATAAAATACCAAAATTGAAAACAGGCGTCGAGAACCTTACAACTTTTTATCCAATGATAAATAACCTTCTCTTTCCGGCGTCTCTCCCAAGGTTTAGACCCGTTGCACTTTTTCTTTTTTCTTTTTTTTCTTTTCTTTTCTTTTCTCTTTTTCTTTTTCTTTTTTTTCTTTTTTTCTTTTTTTCTTTTTTTTTTTTCTTTTTTTTTCTTCCCTTCTACGCCTACAGACCTAAGCTAAACCAACTAGAAAGCTAATAATAATTGCATTTGCATGTGGATCGTTGGATTCCCTGGACCCTGAATACTTGGTTTTAACCTTGATCTTCAAAGTGGCTACTCCCAACCGGGTAATCCTGGCCTGGCTCAGAATATTCACTTTGCTTTTTTCCTTTCCTATACGGGCTGGAAAAGCGGGGTTATATTTCGGTGGATGTCTGCTCGAACTCGGGATCGGAAAAGCATTGACCTTATTGGTATTACCACTCCTCCCCAATAAACGCCTTGACAATAGTAATAGTGCGATGTGGATGGGATCTTTTGACGGCGAGATTAGAGCTGGGCTTGTTACCAACCACAGTTACTTAAGATACGCGTTGGGCGGAGCGCGACTATGTAAAACCGCTCAATTAAGTTCACCCGTTTGTGTGGAGTCTTGTCTCCTTCCTTTCTTCCTTGGGAAATTCAGCAATGCGGCAACTGCATGTGCTTCCACAGCACGTGCGGGGAAATGGCAAAGAAGCCTGAGATTACTACTCCCTTCAAGCATCGAATCTTCTTGATCATATATACCCATTGGATCATGCATGCTCCTTACATGAGTCAGTGGCTGGGCAGTGTGTGTGTCAGCTACTGCCCGCCCAATCTACAGAGGAATCAGCGGGGGAAAACAATCCAAGCAGAAAGGGTGTTTGCGAAGAGCACGCTAGGATTGCTCCTTCACACTGCCCAACAGCGGAATACTTCAATTTATAAATTACTTGGCAGTTGTTGTCTGCAGGTACCAACAATCTAACTGCAGATACAGGGCATAATCCGGCCTTCGTAGCGTGGCCTACTCTGCAACAATCAAACCTTTTACTTTTGAAGTATTTGCCACAGTGGAATAGTTATTATGTCCAACGGTCTAGCATTTGGCACTCCCACCCAGTTAGTTGCTATTCAATTCTTCACATGTTTCAATTTTCTGTACGTGGGTTTCTCGGGGCCTCTCTAAGTTTTTCCTTTTTGCTTTTGGAATTCAAAGTTTGTCTATAAAGCCAAAAATAAACAGAGTTTGGCGAAATGAAAAACATAGTTAGTCACCTAGTTAGTTAGCATACACTAACCACCCTAAGTTTAGTTAACTAATTAACTCTGTTATGGGGCCAGTTCAGTCAAGCCAAAAATTTGAAGCTTTCTCTAATTAAATGGGGACTTGTTGCTTTCTCATTCAAGTTTCCAGTGCAAGAACTACTACCAAATAATCTAGACAAAAGATCAAGCTAGAATTATTCATACATCCCTGATCAGCGATAACATTATGTTGGATGGAAAGTTGCGCCTAATGTATGTATGTATGTATGTATGTTTGTATGTATGTATGTATGTATGTATGTATGTATGTATGTATGTATGTATGTATGGACATTAAGTTGATAATGGCTACCATGCGTACCGAACCGGTCTAGGAAATTAAAATTGGAAAATATTGTTCCAGCTTTGGAGCCGCATCTTTTTAGTGGGGTTAACTCCGTGATTATTTTTGTTTTCTCCTTTGGTCTGTTATCTTTTATTTTATTTTTTTTTTTATTTTGGACTTCCGTCGACTAACCAGTTCTATGCGCCTTGTGCCGGTCAACAAGTGGAGAAAGACGGGCCGGCCGGAGGACCTCGGAAAATCATCACCCACACGAAATCGTTTCTGTTCTGATGTATCACCACGTTCTTTTACTTCACGAGGCACATGGAGAGGTCCAGATTCATGCTTTGAAACAAATCAGACGCCGTATCACAGTGACTTAAGATAGCAATACCTCAATTTTTCGGCAGTTAAACGGTCGGCATCATTTTTAACTATACTCTAGCAAATATGACAGCGTACGCTGCAGCGCTTAAGCACGAACGGTGCATACACGGGAATGTTGAACACTGGCAACAAGAGCTCTCATCGTTACGCTTCGCATGTGGTTTGTGGAGAACTGATATCTCTGTGATCAGTTTATACACTGCACAGGAGTTAGCAGGGGACAATGCCTGTTCTTAGCAGCCACACGTAACGCAAGGTTTTAGGGGATGAGGGAAAATTAACCCCCCACCCCCCCCAAAAAAAAAAAAAAAAAAAATCGATACTATCCTTATGTACACCGATTTTCGCACGTTCTCTTGTTCTCGAATACCACTTGGTTCATGGGGGTACGCATTATTGTGCAGGAGCCGCTCGCGACGTCATCGTCGTTAATATGGGACACGGTCTTAAGGCGTTCGGGATCTGCTCTGGAGGTGGAGGGATCGACATCCGAAAGTGCACGGTCTATAGCATAGAGTTTCCCAATTGTTTGATAGTCTCCGTTCGCACAGGCATATACAATTAGTTAATATGCTCGGGGATAATAGAATTTTTGATGAGGAATCAAAGGACAGTCAGCCCAAGGAAACACGGGAAGTTACCACAAGAGAGAGAATTTAACAACTGTTGTTTAAAAAAGGAAGATTAGTGAAGACTAAAACGACGAACTTTGAATGGCACCTGGAATTATAACTTAGAGCTACACTACCCAGCTCGAGCTAGCTATACATTAACCCGGGCTTTAGATTCTGATTCCCTTGCTATCTATTTCGCTTTTCTTCCACCTTCCCCTGCTCCCTTCCCTCTCACCGAAGTTGGTGTAAAGAAGGTAACGGCCCACAAAAAGAATCAAGCTATGCCTAAAGGAGGTACCCGCCCCTGCTCTTCTTTTAACTCCGCTCCCAATTTATAAGAAACCTTATATCTCAACTTAACCGAGTTACCGCTCCCGGGGGGTATGCCGTCCAAGTGCATTTCAAGACGTACTCCATTCTGCTGTAATGGCGCTAGTTGACGTCCAGACTGTGGTGTAAGTTGCAAGGTATATGCCTGTCAAGTAGATGATAACATTAGTTCACGCGGCTCTGCATGTCGACAAACTCTAATATGACAAAAGCGGGAGAAAAGGAATGGGGACATGGAGGAAGGGAAAGGGAGGGACGCGGGAAGCGCAATTCACCTTCTCAATTGCGACTTGGAAGTGGATCTCAGAAATGGGTTGGCTGGTGTTACTTGAAAAGGAGACTACCACATGAATCTTCTGCTCCCCTGCATTCCGACTTGAGATGAAATCAATTCCGATAGATGATTTCAGGACTTGTACCTTGCTTGTACTAGGTGCGCTATCCTCTGGAAGGGCCGAGGCAAAGGTCCATTCATCATCCCCTGCAGTGGATGTCGACGCTGTCGTCTGGGCAGCTGGTTGAGACACAGGTTGAGCCAGGTCGAGGATGGCTGCTGATGGTGAGTGACTAGTTCCCATAAAGCTTTGAAGTTGGTGGAAAGGCGATGAAGTCTGGGAACGTGCCGAGACTAGAGATGTAAATGGGTCTGCTGGAGGAGGGGTGGCTATTTGTTGCTGTATTGAAGTTAGAAGAGGTGCAGGGGACTGTGTGTTTGATACTGAGACAGCAGTGGCGGAGGGGTTGGGGTCGTTAAACAGGTTTCCGGAAGGTTGTGATGAGGGCGAAAATCCGGGGAACGCCAAAGGGCCTGCCAAAAATGTTAGCTTGACAAACACTACATAGATGGGCTGGCTCACTTACTCGAATTAAAGCCGTATCCTAGGGATATGCCACCATGCTCTGGTTGTGAATTATCTTGAAACGAAAGACCAAGAAGGTCCCCCTCTGAAGACTTGGGAGCTTGGGGCTGAGATGTACTAGCGATTGTACTACCATTGGAACTGGGTTCTGCATCGGCGCTAAAATCGATTAAAGAAAATTCATTATCGGCAGTCTTCTTGACGCCTGTGCTTGTCCCCAGCGTCCCCTTGGGAATCTTGGCTGCAGCTTCTAGATCACCTGACTTCACCAGTTTATAGCGTTGGATTGTCCGATGTATGCTATCGTTGATTTCAAGAAGTTTAGCAACAGCTTCTGAGTCGTCTGATTCCTCCTCGCACATTTTTTGGATTTTCGGATGGGCGCTTTGTAGTGCGTTGGCGAGTTCCTGAAGTTCTCCATTAAGTTCAATCTCACTTGTTCGATTCGAGGTATATCGTACCTCAAACACGTCCCCTTCATTTATTTTATCACCAGGCTTGTACCTCTGGAGCATTTCCTCCAGAATCTTTGCCTTTTGTTGGACCTTGGCAACCTCTTCAGCGGCCTTTGCCCTATAATCCGTTTTATGTTTCGTGTCATAGCCTGCCATCACTTTCATCAACCTGTTGGCCTCCTGAAGATCTTCAGGGCTCCCTCTTCGAATGAGTTCTTGGAGTTTCGCTGATTGGGCGGCCCGTTCCTCTTCTTCCATTTCTTCTGCAGATTGAAGATTCTAACCATATGGTCAATATTCCCCTAACGCAACAGATATTTTTTAAGTAAACCTACATCACTCGGGTTCAAAACTGCGGCATCTTCGCGGCGGACCTCCGGAAACATGTAGCCCTTGTAAAGGAGCAGGCGGTGCATATCTCTGATGAAGCCCAAATCGTCCTTGTATCGGGAAGTCTGACATATTGTCTGCCGCCATTCTTCGATCGACTCTAGAATTCGATGCTGTACCCTCGAGGGTCGGATGGGGGGTCGTTCCGGAAATCTTCGAACCAATTCATTGAGAAACTCCTTGGTGCTTATTTGGAGATGGAACGGATATCCGCAGTTTTTCACACATATATCAAGAAGCTAATGCCACGCCATTGTCAGTATCCAACACACTCAAGTGATCCGAAAACCTGCGGGACATACTGCAAGGGCGAGCAGGGCAACATTTGCATTCCGAGAATTTATGAGGTGTACTATGCTAATAGCAGCTTCTCGAGGGCTTCCCAATTATCAGCACCGTAGAAGTGTCGGTTTAAAGGCCGGAATATTGACTCACGCATTGCCCTTTTTGGAGTTAATTAGATCCGCTACCTCCAGGTTCAAGGCGAGATTGGGTTCGAAGTTTTGTGGGTCGCAAGCGTTGTCTACGAAACAGCTTTGTCAAACAAATCCACGTGAATGCATAAAAGTGATTCTAGGATAATGAGAAGTCGGAGAAAACCTACGGATGTAGCGTTGTAGAGTGGACTGCACGGGTTCAGCATAGACACCAAACCGGTCCCGCGCTGCCATCCGTGCCGATGTTGCCTCCAGTTTGGCGGATGGATGAGCAAACCAACTTAAAAATGGAAATTAAAAGGTGCAGAATAAAAAAAGCAAGCTTCCACAATGGGCTGATGCAATGTGGCAGCTGCTGTGTCGTGATAAGGATGATGAAAATGCCAGTGTGAGATGATATTCATGAATGGTGGTGAATTTGGGCTTCGTCAACCAGTTTTGAGGTCATCGAATCCACGTGGTGAGCCTCACTCAAAGCAGTCACTAACTAACATCATCTACAATGAACTTCTTTGTATAAAATATTTTATCAATCAACTTCAACATCAACATCAACATGTTAAATATATCAATCTATCAATGCATTGCAAGCTGCATCTATACTGAGCATGTAATATACTGGATGTCTAGTCTAGATCCATCCATCATCAGTTGTGTGTAAATAACAACTCCACTTGTCAACTATATGGGCCATTCCCTTCCTGCAAAAGCCTACCTATTCCACTTTTATTTGCAACGGGTTATTCTACCTTCTTCACAGCTTGATCTTGAAGCACCGTCCTACTATTCGACTAAAACTGTGACAACTATATTCTAGGGTTATAGCCTCAAGCTCTCATATGATTCCTAAGGAGTTGGCTGCCATTTCTCCATAGCAGCAAATTTTTCGTTTGGAAACGCTGTATTTTATAACCTCAAACTTGGTCTCAAAAGCTTGTCGTCAGTCGACAATTTCTACAGCGACCGAAAATAAAGTGACATTTGTTGTTCCATGCTTTAATACCACTTCGCTTGTTAAATACTGCAGAATCGCTACCGAATATATCTAAATCCTATGGGGATTTATGCATTCCAGGCTTTGATGATAGAATCGAAAACTGGACATCAGAAGCCAGGAAAGAGGGCTTCTAGTTTCGTTCTATTCTTATTCACTACCCCTGACCTTGTGGGAAGAACTTATTTGTTGCCAATCTTGAGTTTCTCGCTTCCAGTTGTTTTTTAATGAATTATGGAGAAACAGATCCCTTGCACCGAATGACATCGTTTCTCTTGGATGGGAAGTTTCCAAATAATCCTGAGCACTTGGTCAATACACTTCTTGCAGACGCCATTTAACACTCCCAACATATATCTATGCGAAAACAGTCCGATGTACCGGAAATAACCGTTTTATGTGCTTCATCCCTATTCCCACAGTAAGCAACCGCTTCAGTAATCCATGATATCATCTTCGTCAAGACATGGGCTCAGGCGTTTCATGGAAAAGTGACCCCCGCATTGATTGGAAGGTTATCAGTTAACCGATGCCAGGTGGAGTTTCTTTGGATCGCAATCCACCATCCGATCCTTAGTTTAGTTACTTAGTTACTAGTAGTCTTCAAGGATGTGTTCGAGAAAGCTATCAACAGTTCTCTATTCTGAATTGACTTCTTCACGGAGGGCTACCCGAAACGATAGTGTAGAGCTCTTGACAATTGGGTTCCTTTTAAATTTAAGTTGTTGTGCTAGTTGCTTACTATATTACCAGGTCTCAAACTAACTCTAAGATAGGCGAAGCAATGCGGCACGCTTGAAATGTCAAGATTGGTTTAACGAATGGCTTAAAATTAAACTTATACGGTACTTTAAATTAGCTCACACCTTGAGGAGTATATTTTTATATCATGTTTCAAAAGTTACATACCTTGAATAAGATATTCTGAGAATATGGCAAGGAATGTCTGAATCACAGCAACGTGGTATCGACGCTGAGAAAACCTCATACCATTCGGACTGCTTCCTTTAGAGGTTATTCTTGGATGTCTTCAGATGATTCCCCAACGAATTCTTTGAAGAACCAATGTTTCTGTCTTGCCAAACACTACCTGAATATGGGACACATTCTCGGGATTGCTCGATGCGTCAGTGGGGGAAAGTGATTCGTCGTGGTTGCGTTAGTGCATTTAAGACCGTCGTTTAGGCTATCAACTCAATTCGTTCAGGATGTGGAAGGGTATGTGTGTTAATGGATGTGTGGCACGATTTCCCTAGTTTTGGAGCTGGCACGTCCAACAAAGCTCCGGAGAACCAGGTGCAAAACCTCGAGTTACACTTTTAATCCTTTGTACTGAGAAAGTGGAGCAAAATCATATGCAAAGCTGCGAATCCGCAGAGCATAAGTACGAGGGATATGAATATCAATATGCTTTGAATTCAGCACCATCTATCCGGTGACATTTAAGTGTTGAGCTGGGAGAAGGAACAAAACTATGTGAGGTGGATGGCGTCAGGTGGTGCTTCAGAGTTACCACGCGGACCTCAGTATGGATTGATTTATTAGTGGCCTCACCGTCTCACATAGAGAGATGATGTCAAGTATGGTGAGATGGGCATTATGATTTTCAGAATCAACTGAACTGATACAGCACGGAGATTTCTCCATTCATCCTACTCAGCCAGAGCCTTTGGAGTCTATGGAGTAGAAGTGATGATACGTACCACCATGATATTGCTGAAGTACATGCTACTGCAGCTGTGAGTTCTCCCATCTCGATTCTAATTTTTAAAGTTATTGCAGATTCCCTTCATGACATCCTTTTGCTAGTTAAAATATCTGTCATTGGCGCTTTCCCCAAACACAGGGGGAAAAAAAAATTAAAAAAAATAAAATTAAAAGAAAGAAATAAAGAAAGAATAAATAAGTAAAATAATTAATTAAAATTAATATAAAAGAAAATCAAGTTTTTATTCTAATGCCATGTACAAAAATTTTTCACTACTGTCAACCCAACTGATTGCAAATCTCAATAAGTCTGACGCAGATATTTTGATATTATTGACAGCCGAATATACGATTTGAAGCATCAAAATCTATCTTCACGAAGTATGCTAGGTAGGCAAAAATAGTGATTGAGTACGAGGATACGGAGCAGTATACGTAAATATAAACGGGACATTGACCTGTTAGATGTTACAGACAAACAAACTCCATTAGATTGAATAGATGATCAGTTTGCTCTTCAACTACATCCCCACCCATATTTTAAAGCGTTTCTACACTGTTTACACTGTGCTCTCGTGGTAGTGACGTCATGATACACGGAATTAAGTTATTCCCACAATTCGCCCACTTAACGGGGTTTTACGAATTCATAACTCAATTGTTCTCTGTTTATTGGAGCTGCGAAGCTGTCATTCCTGCAACTGCAAATAGCTCCATATCTATATCTCCCAACTAAAACCCCCTCATACAAAGAATGGTTCGACATAAAAAAGACAATTTTGGGAAAAGAGGGAAAAGTAATACCTACTCACAGCCTCGCCAACGATTCTCACGGGATCCCGCTGCTGGTGACTACAACGACCCGGACGCGCCCAAGAAATTCCCATTTAAGGCTGCCTGCTGGGACCTAGGCCATTGTGATCCAAAGAGGTGTTCCGGGAAGAAGTTGATGTACCATGGCGTTATGCGCGAGCTTCAGATTGGGCAGAAATTTGCAGGTGTGGTGATATCGTGAGTTTATAATATCTACCACCGTTCTTGCTGTTTTATATTTAATGTCCCTATATATTTTTCATGATTGGTTTCGCTGACTGTATGTCTTTGTTTCAACTGCTAGGCCGAATGCGAAATGCACACTTTCCCCTGCCGATAACGAGTTGATGGAACAATATGGTGCTGCTGTGGTGGAGTGCTCGTGGGGGAGGACGCAGGAAGTCCCCTGGTCGAAAATCGGCGGTAAATGCGAGAGATTGTGTGAGTGGTTTCTGTCTCCGTCTGCTTCCCGTGGTGCAATTTGCTTTAGCTGTAATTTTTTTTTTCCTTACAATTTTGCTAGTGCCATACCTCGTCGCTGCAAATTCAGTCAACTACGGACGTCCGTGGAGGCTAAACTGCGCCGAAGCATTGGCGGCCGCCTACGCTATATGTGGTCATGACGATTGGGCTGCGGAGGTTCTAAAGAAATTTTCGTATGGGAAAGCGTTTTTGGAAATCAACTCGCAGCTGTTTAAAAGGTATGCTGCGTGTAAAACGGAGGAGGATGTGAAAAATGCGCAAGAACTTTGGCTGGAGAAGATTGAGAGGGAGTATTCTGCAAACCGGGCAGAGGGGGGAAAGGAAGATATGTGGTCTGTTGGGAATACAAATAGGAGGGATATGCCTGACTCGGAGGAGGAGGATGGTGAGGGTTCTGGAGAAGAAGATGGGGAAGGGGAAGAGGAAGCCAGGAATTCTACGAGGAACCCATACATGCTACCTGAGGAATCAGACGATGAGGAAGAAATGGCTGAGTTACGGCGGAGAGTGCTGAACTCGAAGCCGTTTACGAATATTATGACAGATGAGGATGGTTCGAAGCCGCAGATTGAGAAAACTACACGGCTAGTTGCGGAAATAGACGCGGGCCCAACACGGCGTCTATATGATGATGATGATGATGACCGTACTAACGATGACGACAAGGACGACGATGACAGTAACGAAGACAAGGCTTTTGACGAGATCATCAATGCCACCACTGTTACGGACCGGACGGGGATTCTTGCGAAACAACGGAGATAACAATAATAGAATTTTTCTTTTCAGATGCCTTTTTACATGTACTTTTTTTCCCGTGATGGGTTTTACATTTGGGGAACTTTGTACGCTATTTGCTGTCATGACCAGGAATATATGTGGCCTGCACCCTATTGTACATTCCTGTACTCTACCTAAGTACCTGTGTATGTGCATGTCCTCCCACCATAAGACCTCCCTGCCAACAGATGTCAGTGATTATGTTGACATTCTTCTGAGCGCATCAGAAAGTAACTAACGTAATTCCCAAGTGAGCGGAACATCAATTCAAAAATATCTTCTCATTTAACTACTCATCCATTTCAATGCACAATTATGCCACCAATTTGCAATAAAAACACTTTAAATTCTCTTGAAAGAGATGGGAGGATTGAACTCACAATAAATGCTTTAAAAAAGCAAGAAATCTCCCCAATCTGTGAAGCTGCACATGTATTTGATGTGTTATTATCTACACTAAGTTATCAACTCAATGACCAGACTGCTCACATGAATCTATGTGCAAATTCAATCAAATTAACCCAAGCTGAAGAGAATAGACTAGTTGAATAGGTGCTGGATCAAGTGAAATGAGGATTTCCCCCACAGTCAGCATTTGTTGAGGATACAGCTAATTATCTTCTTACTATATGGACTTCCACCACCTCCACCACTAACCCCCCCTGCGTTGGCAAGAACTGAGTGTCAAATCTAGTGGCACACTGTCCTGAGCTTCAGACCTGTTACTTCAGACACTATAATCATGACCAGGTCAAATGTGAGAATATAAAGATTATTTAGACTTGATTTAAGATCTTGGAGAATGCAATTGCTAAGTATAAGATTATATCAGAGAAAATATACAATGTTGATAAGACTGACTTTGCAATGAAACTCTGTGCTACTACTAAGATTATTACTAGTAGTGAGTGCTATAGCCAGGCAAAGCTTCTACAGCCTGGAAATTGAAAATGAGTAACTGTAATTGAGTCAGTCAATTCATCAGAATGAGCTCTATTCTCATACATCATTCTCAAAGATCAGAATCTGCAGGAAGGCTGGTTTGAAGATCTTTCAAATAGCTGAAAACTTGTATTAGTTTTAATAACTAAATTACTGATGAAATAAATCTTAAATGATTTACACAGATATTTATTTCAGAAGTAAAGTCATGTCAAATTGATAGTTCTATTCTTCTTATTCTGAACAGATACAATAGTCATCTTATCTTGAAATTTGATCAAATCTACAACAATAATATAATTATTTGTCTTTGTATTTTTTTTCATTTATCACATCTTTTGCAGTTATTAGATATGAGCATTTTTTCAATTTTTAAGTGAGTATATAGTAATCTAGTCTAATAGTGAATGCAGCTTGAAATTAATATTATTTTTAAAATTAATTTCTTAGAAGCTTATTCAACAATTTATGTGAAAGCTTTTAAAGCTTAAAATATTCAAAATAACTTCAAAATTATTGAAATAATATCATTTCAGTCTGATTATATTATTTAGCAATTGGATATTCAGCTTCACACTTCAATATTATTATTTAGTATATTTAATACATCATTTTAAGTTCTTCAAATATCTAATAACTTCTGGCAGTTGCAGCAGCAAGTAAAAAAGATTAAAAAACTTATAAAAGATTAGTCTTAGAGCTTAGTAAAAGATTTTGATTAAATTATTAAGATTTCTAAATATAACATAATCAGTATCACTATTATGAAGAAGTAATATTAGAATATATTCAATGTAAATAAGATAAAGAAGTAAAAGTGAAATAGATTTAAATATTAAATTCAATATATATAAAATTTAACTAGAAATAAAACTCAGAATCTTATTATTTCATCTGCTACATCTATTGAATAGATAGTTTTTCAATCTCATAAATCTTAGTTATTTGTGATTTGTATCACATCAATAAGCTTCACAATACTGCAATAATTATGATACTCTTAGTCATATAAGAATAAAATATTCTTAATTTAATATAATTTAATTTAATTAAATGTTGTGATATTTGAGATAATTTAATTTAAAATCTAGTTAGTTGAAATATATTGATTTGATATTCTACTCACTTGAGTATTTATTAATATATTTCATACTTATATGATAGTGTAGTTTACTAAGTATTAATAAAATTAACTAATATAATCAATTATCTGCTGAATTACATTATATAATAGATTATTTTTATTATTTTATTTAATATAATTTCAAATTAAATAAAGAATTTTTATATAATATTTAGTCATATTGCTTTGTAGCTTTAACTAAGTTATATTTTAAAAAGTTTTAAATATTTATAAAAATTAAAATTTATACACTGATTTTGAGAAGAAAAATATATAAAATTAAATATATAATTAAGTAAAAATCTTATCTAAATTATATAATACTAAATCTATGATTTAAAATTTATTTTTTATAATAATATTTTTTATAATCTTCTATTTAGCTGCTATATAACTAATCTAAAAATTTCTTTTTATTAATATAATTAATCTTAAATTATATATTTTATTTTATTTTTTATTATATATTTTCTTTAATAATAAAAAACAGCTTTTATCTAATAACTACAATAAATAAAAAAAGTAAAAAGATATATATAATATTAAAATATTATAATTTAGATAAAAATTATTAAATTTAACTATAATATAATGATTATTTTATTTAGAATAATAATTTTTTTTTATTAATTATATAACTTTAAGTAAATTTATTTATTATTTTTTTATAATTTTATTAAATTAAACTTATTTATAATTAAATTTTTTTTACTAATATTAATTATTTAATTCTTTGATAATTATTTATATTATAAGAATTTATAATATATATTTTTTAATATAATTATCAAAAACAGAGTTTAATTTATAATATTGATTTTAATTATAATTAATTATTTACTATTTTCTAACTATATAAAAATATTTTTTTATTTTTCTTAATTTTAATAATTACTCTAACTATTAAAATAATTTTTATTATAAAATTAATCTTATTAAAGTTATAGATATTTTTTAATATAATTAATTTTATACTTTTTTATTATATAATTTATTAAAATAAATTATTTATTTAGAATTTTTAAATTTTCACATTAAACTCATTGATAATTATATTTATATAAAATTTTTATTTTTAATTTTATATGTTTTTTCTTTGAAATTAATATATAAATTTTAATTTTTTTCAAACTTCTAAAATTTTCTATAATATAATTTAGTTGGAGTTATAGAGTAATGTAATTAAATATTGTAAAGAGTTAAGCTCTAAGAACTAAAGGCTAGTCCTCCTATATAACAAGGACGAATTGCTTGAGAAAGGGAAGAAAAGAATGAGATGAGAACTCGAGCTTAAGCGAGCTCGCGTAGCATGATCACGTGCGCACGTGCAAACGATGGCTAGGCTGAGTCAGCCAGCTAGAGCGAATCTAGGGGTTCAACCCCTTATAAATATTATATAAAAAGCTTTTTTAGTTTTACTGATTAAACTTTTAATTAATTAGCTAAAAGATATCAGTTGATTATATATAATACTACTATATTAACAATGAAAAATACAAAGTTGAAAGCTATTAGTATTATTAATATTATTACTATTATTATTTTTTATTTAAGATATTATTATTTTTTATTTAAGATATATTTAGTCAGTAACTATGATATGTGAAGGATAGATTGCTTGATTGATTATGAAGTAATCACTAGCTACACAGAAGTTATATATAATGCGAATTACATAAGAAGATGAATAGGTCTGACATGATATTTATTCAGTAAAAACTAAAATTTAACTATTTTATTAATTTAATTAATAAATAGTAATCAATCTACATAATTATAAAGTTTTATTTTAAAATAATATAGTATTTAATAATATTTTAATAAAAGATATATTTATAGTTTTAATTTTAATCTAGTCTTTTTTAAATTTAAATAAAATAATTAATAAAATAAAATAAAATAAAATAATAAATATAATATAAAAAATCTTAATAAAAGTTTTTTTGAAAATATTTTTAGCTTTTTTATAGATTAAATATTAAATTTATTTAATATTGAATTTTATTCTCTAGAAATAATTTTTATTTTCTTTAGAAACTTAATTAAAAACTTTCTTTTTAATTAAAAATTA
>NW_011371374.1:337723-338417 GCF_000150735.1 Paracoccidioides brasiliensis
CTTCTTTCTATATTATTTTGTAAAAATATAATTAAGAAAGAAAAATTTTGCTTTTTTCATTTTTTTTTATGTAATAAACATTCAAATAACTATATAAACAAAAATTTTCTCTTTTTAGCATTGTAATTCACTGTTATTAGTGATTATAACAGCTTTCATAAGAATCAATTTCTGAGATCTAAGACTAGATATTCTTGTAGAAGTAGTTGGATGTTAGGGTGCGAATGCGAGCTGCATTAGAAGGAAACTCTCTGCGTTGCTAACTGCTATATAATGAAATACTAAGCTTGATGGGATGAAAGTGCCTGGATTATAACAACCCGCATCGCATGGTCACATGATGAGGATTAGGCCTAATCGGGCGCCGAGCTTAATCCGACGTCGAGTCTAACCGGGCGCCGGGCCTCGGCTCGGTCTCGCGCTGAGCCTAACATTGGATTGACAATCTGTTTAGTTTTTACTGAAAACTTACTTTCTGATAATCTCTCTACTTGAGAATTTCTTCTTTTAGTTCTACTTCTTGACTGAGAATTTGCTTTATTTTTATTAGAGACTGTTTTATCTCTTCAATTCTCTCTTAAGACTTTATCTCTTTTATTCTTTGAATAGAAAGAGCAAATTGAAACTGTTGATATATGATTTTCCTTGCAATTCTTGTACTTAACTGTGATATGAGAATATAATTTATTCTTCA
>NW_011371375.1:0-3495 GCF_000150735.1 Paracoccidioides brasiliensis
TATATAAACTTATAAAATTTTTAATAATATCTATAAAAATAAAATTTATTTTATATATTTTATTTAATTCAATTTAATATATATTTTTTAAATTTTAAATTTATAAATTTATCAATTTATATTAAGTTTTTAATAAATATAATTATAAAAAATATAATTATTTTATAAAATAATAAAAATTTTTTATTTTAACTTTATATAAAATTTTAAATTAAAGAAAAAAACTTTTTAAAAATTATATCATTATTAAAAAATTTTATAATTAAAGTTTTTAAATATTTTAAAGTTTAATTAATTATAATATTTAATTTTTTATATATATATTAATTAATAATTATAATAGTTTTTAGATATAAAGTAAAAATTATCAAAGAAAATATTATAAAAATATAAAAAATTAATTACTTTAAAAATATAAAATTATATATTATAAAAATAATTAAATTTAAAAGATATTAAAATTAAAATATTACTTTTTAAAATATTAGTTTTATATTTAAAATAGTTATTTTAATTATTTTCTTAATATATATATTATATATTATATTATATAAAAATACTTTTTATATCTTTTTAAACAATTATATTATTTTATTTATTTTTGATTTTTGAGAAATTTCATTTATATAAATATTTATAAAAAAGTTTTAACTTCTGTTCCCATCAATGTAGCTCTTCAAACTCAATTTCCTCCTTATTTAAATGAGGCAAATGATTTCTTATCATTATTTTTACAGTTGATTTCAGTGGTTCCCTTGAGAATTACGTTTAGTTAACTCGTTAGTTAACTATGGCAGGCGCTGCGATTCTAAACCTGTGAGGCGAGACCGTCGGGAGATGCAGTTGGACTGTTATTCACTTTGGGGCATGGCGCGTGTATATCAGTGGTCATAGTTAAGGTACTTGTAAGGTTTAGCGAGGGTTCATATGGGGTGAAGACTGTATGAAGCCTGGTATTTGGCGTTGGATATCGAGGCGGATTGGAAAGCAGGGCGGGAGGTACATTGTGTGTTTAGCTTGTTTGAATATTTTATACAGGAGATGTGGAGTATGAAGGTGGAGTGATTTTATCGATTCGGCCGTAGTTTTGATCTATATGGAGCCATTTTGCTGGATGAAGGCTCAAAAGCCACCACTTCTATTGACATAATGAAGCAGAAAGTCGCTGTCCGCAGAACAAAACTCGAGAAGTGAGGAGGTGAATGGGGCAGAAGAGTATATTACATGGATTGCTTGCCTGCTCTTCTTTTGCGTGCTTCCTTTTGCCGTGGTAGATTGAACAGGGTGAGATATCTAGCATGGTCTGGTCTATTCAACAAACGAAAAAATAAAATAAAACAAAATGAGACAAATAATATAACAACATAGTATATAAAACAAATGGTGTGGGAGTGAGGGCAATTGTTGGAATTGCAAACAGGAAGTACGGCAGAGAACTAAAAAGCCACTCGAACGCCGCGCCAACGAAGCCACCTAGCCACTCCCCACCACAAAGTCAAGCCGGGGTTCAGCCAGGTGCCAGCCACCAGCCACCAGACATGCACGTATGTACGGGTAGTATGCACGTACGGAGCATGATTGGATTATGATTGATGGATCGGTGGGATGGATGTAGGCACGGTTTGTCGAAGATAGAGCACGACGCCACTATAAAAGTAGGGTTGCCGTCTGGAAGCTTGTTCAATTATCGGAAAGATGGCGCGGATGTGGTTTTGTATTGCTAGCTTCCTCCGTAGAGGTCGTGTCAACGAGTGCAAGCTAGTGCAGGAGAGGGTGCGAGATTAGGCAAATGGTCATTTTGGTTTGGTTGTCGCCTATGGAAAGTCACCGCGATACCAAGGAATAAGTGAAATGTCTGATCTCTCCGCTTAAATAGTGTAGTTGTGTGGAGCAACGGTGGCCTGGCTGCTTGCTTGCGTCCCCTCTCCTTTTCGCTTTTTCCCTGGGAGGTGTGTGCATACACTCATGACATGCATGTACAACCCCCTCAGCAATAAGTGTCCAGAGAAACGAATGAATATTGTGTTCCTCTAATTTTCTAGAGTCCTTCTCTTCAACTCCAATACCGCCATTAAGACTTTATTTTATATGAACGTATGCCACGTGGTGGATAGGCGGGACGGATAAAGGCATATCATATCATATATCACGGATATGGGCATGGGTATGTGATTGGAAGGGGTAAAAGAGCATATCCCGTCTCCCCATCGTAAGTAATTCAAACCATTGGGGCAAGAAACAAAAATTTTACAAAGTTCCAGACAAGCATGTCTGCAATTGGATGAAAAGAAAAGCAAAAGAGAAACGGGAGCTTGATGAATCGATTCAATAATTCACCCGCCCATTTCACTCACCAGCAACATCCGATGTCGTCGCATCCTCCATCTGCCCTTGCTTACCCTTCCCCTTGCCAGCTCGCGAACTTCTCGCGGAAGAAGCAGAAGCGGTATTGGCATTAGAGGCAGCAGCAGACGTAGCAGTAGACGCAGCAGTAGACGACGAGGACCCCTCATCTTCATATAGGTGGTGTTTCTCAATGTAGTCAATGACAGGGCTGGGGATGAGATATCGTACGCTCATCTCGCGGCGGAGAAAGAGGCGGATCTTGGTGCTGCTTACGTCGTTTTGGATCAGTTGCTGGATGACGTAGATGTTCTCTTTCCAGGGTTGGAGGCTGGCGATGGCTTCGTCGATGTCTGTGCCAGCACGTTCGACGATGAAGGTCTGTGACACAGCATTACATTTACAAGTTAATGAGGTTGGTGTATTAAATGCTTAAGGGAGGGCAATTGAGAGGGAAAAGGCACATACTCCGTATTGTCCAAGTATATGATCTAGATCCTTTTCACTCCACACGCCTGGTGTGGACATGGTATGGATGAGGTCAGCACCGGCGAGGAGGGCAACGTGCACTGGCCTGCGCGTGCCGTTGCCGGTATCAATCCCACCCAGGACCTGGTTGATGTAATAGTCGAAGTGGTCGAGAACTACTGCGGTGGGGATGTATTCTTTCTGCATGGGCTCCCATGGATCCACCATGAGCCAGTTCGAGGTCTTTTCTACTGCTAGTTGGCACATGGCGACTCTGGGGCGATGGCATCACTGTTAGTCGAAAAAGTTCTTGTCTGGGGTCGAGTTTCAATCAATCACTCGATTGATCCCGATCCGCATGGGGGGGAGAAAAATAAAAGTAAAGTAAAAAAATAGAAATAGAAATAGAAATAGAAATAGAAAGTGAAAAAAAAAAAAAAAAAACCCAAAATACACACCTGTGCACTGCACTGGCCAAGCCAGCCTTCTTATAGGCATCCGACACAGGCGACAGATAGCCGCCAATCAACTCAAAGTCCGTGCTAAACTTGACGTAGTCCGCAGCCATCTCGAACATGCGCAGATGCAGGTATGTTGTTGGGGAGAAAGAGCCGCAGGCCACAAGCAAGAGCGGGGTTTTGGAGGGATCAGACATGACATTTTTCAGTCTGTGGTTGGGAAATG
>NW_011371375.1:3726-115912 GCF_000150735.1 Paracoccidioides brasiliensis
AAGGGGGAATTTGGCAGATATTGGATATTATATATTTGTTAGGACATGAATGTATGAATGTATAAGTGGTCGAAGGGCAAAAAATCGTAGTCGATGAAAGTGTCCGGAGAACGGATATGAGTAAGAGAGGGGAGAGAAGAGGATTTATGAGAGAATTTTGGTCTGCCTGCTTTTCTCGTCTGGGCTTCCCCGTAGTCTGCCGAAGGATGAAATGATGGGGGGTGGTGATGGGTGGGGAGGAATGTAGCGGGAGACTGCCGGCTGTGAGCTAGCGATGGTGGTTTGAAGATGGTTGCGAAAGAGGGAGCCGGGCTTTGGTTGGAAAAGCTATTCGGGCGACGGTTGACAGAGGATGAGTGCGGGTGCTTCGAAGGTTGACGATTACTGATTAACTACTCCGTCCATTCGCGTAACTATATATTTGGTTGGTTGGTTAATAACAGTAACTTATCCTGCTCACGTAGACTTCGGTGGCAGAGTTGGATCTTGTCAGTCACTTTGTTTGACGACTGGATGGCTTTGCCGGGACAAGTGTCGGGGGGGAAGGCGGGATTTAACTTGGAAGCCGAAGCAGGCAACAAAGTCAATGGGGTTATCATGTAACTAACTACTCCGTAAAACTACAAGAGAATGCAATGGGCGGGTTGGATCTTGAAATACAAAGAGGGTGACTAAATTTCCTGTATTTGTTTTTCAACTTTTTTGAAGTCTCATCCCTTTGGACGCCCAGGGCAGTGTGCATCCGTTGGGGTGACTATTATTCTATATAACTAAATACTCCCTCCTCCCTCTTGTTATCCTTCTACTAAAAAATTTAAAGTACTCTCCTTCTTAATGATTTAGAATTGCGGGTAAACAATAACTAACTAACTTTACCTAGTTAGTGGATACAGTAGGTAGCATGATGACTTGATGATGTATGACTTCGCAGGAATAACCACCGAGGTGCAGGCATCCAAGGGCATTCTCCGGATGCCCTGATTGCTTGATTGCTTTATTGATTGGTTGGCTGGGAACTGACTGCTTCTAGAATTATCTAATTGTTCTCGTCTAGTTAACTTACCCGTTGGTCAATTGGTCCACTGGTCAACGGGATCATCCGTGAGTTTGGAGGAATCTCTAGCTATTTGGTTCTGATAACGTCGTGACACGTAAATATATAGTTATATATAGACAACTTCTCAACATCATCTGCAGAGACACCGCTGCAGTGCGCTGCCCACACTAACACAGAGTTGCGCGTTGGGTGTGTTTTGGAGACAATTCTGGGGTTTGTTTTTATTTTCAATCTTTTCACTCAGTAGAGTTTAAACTATGAACTACTCCATACTCTGCAGTTAAACTAGTTAGTTAGGGGATTTGCTTGGGGGTTGGATTACGTTATCATTTAGTTGGTTTAGTTACTAATCGTGCCGCTGCGCAACCCAACACCTTGTGTGGGTGCGCCACACCAAAATGATAAAAACACTGAAATGATAAAAATCTTGAATCACATCTTCATTATTGCACTCTATATCAACAACCAGTAGCTAATCTATAATAAAAAGATTATCTACATCATTCTCAGTATGTGTGCCATCTCTAAATCAATTTAATTCCTCTTTTGTCAGTGATATGAGTGAGTTATTGTCAATTTTTATAGGATCAACTTCAAGCTTTTATTACTTTTTATTCTACTCTTTTTCAGCTTCATTATTCTTACACCACTTAATTTTTCTATTGGCATCTTTAATAGTCAGGACTTCTCCTGCTTGAACCTGGTGACAGATTGTTTTAGCTGTGGCATTTACTGATGTTGAGAAAGTTCTTTAATTCAGTAATCTATTACTTATTAAGTTCTATATGAATTAGACTTACTTTGAATATCTTGTTCAAATGACATGTCAAGATGAGTGATTTCAAATCAAAAGTATCTCTAATACTTTGTATGGTGTTTTCTGCAATATTAATATGATATTTTAGCTTTTGAATTGTTTTTGATAAGAATAGCTGAGAAGAAAAGATAGATATATAATCTGAATCATTTTTATCTTTATAAATTTACAGTAAAGAAGATGATGAGATTTACTGCTTAAAAGTATCAAGAACTTAGTTGAAATTTCATGAATATATGCCACATTGAGCTCATTCTACAGCTATTGTATTAGATTTAAAAATCTACTTTTGCATAGCTAAGAGATTTTACAGGACTGCTATTTTTCATACTTAATAAAATCATGATGTGCAGCATAGTTGACTACTTTTAAATGATAATGCTTATATTGCTGAAATGATAGACTATTCAAAGATTGTAGCAAATAAGTAACATGCAATGAAAATTCATATAGAATTATCTTATGAAGATTTATATATTATATGAAGTTCACAGTGATATGAGATTCATGATTATTTATTAAAAGCAATTGATGACTTCTTTTCTGTCTCTTTTCTGTAGCAGTATTGAAATATTTGAGTCATTCAAATTCAATCTCATCATTTGTAAATTCAGTATTTGATATAGTAATTCTATAATTGTTAAGTAAATCTGTCTGTGTATATTAATTATTTAAGTATGTTTTGAAGATCAAGATTATCAATGACAGAATGACATAATTATCTATGAATACACATTTAATAACTGTAATTAAACCTCTTGAAAAGAATGAAGAAATGATGAAATTAGCTTCTTTAAAAACAGTTATAACTTATTCTTCACATTCTTGTTCTCCTTGAAATTCAATCTCATTGAAGTTGTATATGTCACAGACATGAAATTGATACTGCTCAAATAGAATCTGAAAATGTTCAAATCATGTATTGATATATTCAATATCTTTAACTGTCATTCTCTTTGAATTTATTGACTTCTGTTTCACTTTTTTATACTCAGATAAACACTCAATGAATCTATAAGTTTACATCTTGCTGACTTTTGAAGAAGAGGTAATAAAATCTATATGCTGATATCTGAGCATTGAATTTTTGAAATCTTCAATGTGTTCAGCTATGAGAGAACAATTCTTTTCATCAAGCAGCTATAAAAGATTGAATCTCTAGATTCACTCTGACTGGCTGACTCAGCCTAGCTATCATTTGCACATGTGCATATGATCATGCTATGCGAGCTCACTTAAGCTTGAGTTCTTGTCTCATTCTTTTCTTCCCTTTCTCAAGCAATTTGTTCTTGTTATATAGGAGGACTAGCCTCTAGTTCTTAGAGCTTAACTCTTTATATTATGAATTGCTTCACTTCTTTTATTGATAGACTACTGAGAGTCTTAATTCTGTATTATGAAGCTCAGTAAATATGCTGACATATGATAGACTATTGAGAGTCTTAAATTCTACATCATGAAGTTCATTGATAGCACTGATATATGAATAGACTGGGTTAGCAATCATGCTAACAAATGAATGAGCAATATTGAAAATGTCTAGCTGAATGAGATAAAGTGACAGACTTGTACAATAAATACACAAATGAATCAATATGAAGCAATGAGCAGGGATGCCCTCAGCAGCTTTGAACAACAATGAATAGCCTTTCTTCAACAGCAGAAACAGGTTCAGTGTGAGAACAGAGATTTAATAGCAGCTCAGCAAGCTGAAATAGCTAATCTATGACAAGCTTTGAACACTCTGACATCAACTCTTTCTCAATTGAACCTGCAATCACTTATTGCAGTCAGAAGATCAAAGATCAAGCTATCAGATTGCAAGAAGTATGGTGATTCTAATCTGAAGCACTATCCTCAGTGGGAGTTAAAGCTTCAATCAAAACTTAAGATTGATGAAAAAGCTTTAGGTAATAATGAGAAATATGCTTGATATGTGTACTCCAGACTGAAAGAAATGGCAGTAGCTTGAGTTTACCCCTGGGTTGAGAATAATAAGAACAAGATCAACTTCACAGTAGAGAGCTTACTGAAGCAGACATGCATGCTCTTTAGTGATTCTGCACAATAGAAAAAGACTATGCAAAAGCTCAACAATCTATGACAAAGTAGAAGAGCTCTCTTTGACTTTCTGCCAGAATTTAATCAGCTACTGCTGGAAGCTGGTGATCACAAATGAAATGATTATGTTAAAAAAAGATATTTGAAATCCACTCTAAGCATGGAGCTAAGAGAAGGCATAGTGGGTATAAGAGAACTATCTCTCTACAAGAATTACTGTAAGAAGCTTAGATTAGTTGATTATCAACTCTCTGAGCTTAAGACTTTAAGACAGTAGTCTAAACATCATGAGAGCAGATCTTCTTCAGATCATACAACATCTAATTCACACTCTCTACTTTGTTATGCTGTTCTTGATTGATGAAACTAGTCTCAAGCTTCCACTGATGATCTGATGAATCTCTCTTCTGATGCTGTGACCCCAAGCACTCATCATGTCAAATTGATAAATCAGACAGAGATTAATCAATAAAGAGAGCAAGGCCTGTGTCTGAGATACAGAGCTGGAGATCATATGATTAAGAGCTGTCTGTTCAAACCTCTCAGACACTCTGCCATCTCTATGATAGCTAAGGTGATCTCCAAGCTGATACTGGATGATAATGATATGAATATAAATGAGAATTTGAGAAAAAAAGTAGCTTCAATCAAAAGACACTGAAAGAAGTGAAATAAGAAGCTTATAAAGAAATAATGAAGAGAATTTAAATCTAAGATGATATTCAAACCCTTTACTGTCAATGCTCTAGTAGATAATGCCTTTTCAACTAGAGTAATGATAGACAGTAGATGTAATGTCTTGATCATATGTCTCAATTCTATGTTAACAAGCATAAGCTCCTGTGCATTGAAATTCCTTCTGTTAAAATGACTAGCTTTGAAGACTTCATGGAACTCTCTACAAGTATAGTGACTGGCATTTGAATTGATATAGATGATCACATAACTGAATGAGCCTTTCTCTACATGGTGAATGGATTATATGGTCATGATATGTATCTAGATGACCCCTGGCTGGCCCAGCAAAAGGCAACTGCGATTCCTTATCAAAGAATTATGAGATTTGAAGAGAGTGGCATAGAGGTAAAGTCTAGTTTAAATGCAAAAGCTGATGTGATTCCCATCTCTGCTGTAAACTTCTCTAGGCTTATGAGCATTTGAGAGAAGTGAAACATTGACATCTTCACTGTCAGTTTGACTGACATTCAAAAGACTTTAGAAGTGAAATCAAAGATTGACCCTAGAGAAAAGCTGTCTGAATATTATCATGAGTTTTTAGACATATTTGATAAGGAAGCTGTTAATACTCTACCCCTACTTTGTGGTCCAGGTAGAGATCATGGGATTGAACTGATTAGAAAGGCTAATGATAGCACAGAATAATCCTTTTGAGACCTGCTATATAATATGTCTTGAGAGGAACTACTGGTTTTGTGAAAGACTCTTACAGATTATCTAGATAAGAGTTTTATTAGAGTAAGCAACTCCCCTGCAGCTGTCTCTGTACTATTCATAAAGAAGTCTGAAGATGGGCTAAGATTCTGTGTGAACTATTGAGCTCTTAATAAAATCATCTGAAAGAATTAATATTCTCTATCATTAATCAGCAAGACTCTACAGTGAATTGGACAGGCTAAATAATTTACTAATCTGGACATTATTGCAGCTTTTCATAAGATTCAAATCATGGAAGGTGATGAGTGGATGACATTCTTTAGAACCAGATACAGGCTATTTGAGTGGCTGGTTACACTCTTTGATTTGGCCAATGCTCTGAGCATATTTCAAAAATATATCAACTGGGCATTATGTGGATATCTGAACGACTTCTGCTCAGTCTATTTAGATGACATCTTTATATTTTTCTCAAGAAGCTTACAGAAGCATCATGAGCATATACAAAAGATGCTTATATGTCTATAAGAAGCAGGCCTGCAGGCAGACATCAGAAAGAGTGAGTTTGAGATGAACAGTATAAAATATCTTGAATTTATCATTGAAGTGAGCAAGGGTATATAAATGAATCTGAAGAAGGTTAAAGCTGTTTTGAAATGAGTGACATCTACTACTCTTAAAGATGTATGAGGATTTTTAAGCTTTATCAATTTCTATAGACAATTTATCAGAGATTTCTCAAAGACCATGACCTCACTGACAATTCTTACATGCAAGAATATTTCTTTTTTGTGGATGAGCAAAGCTGAGGAAGCTTTTAAGTGTCTAAAATCAATGTTTATCTCCACTTCAATTCTGCTTCAATTTGACTCTGATCATGAGACTATATTGAAAATGAACTTCTCAAATTACATCTCAGAAGAAGTGCTGCTACAATATGATGAGCAGAGCATTCTACACTCATGTGCCTTCTTCTCTCACAAGCATTCACCTGCGGAATGCAACTATGAGATTCATGATAAGAAGTTATTAGCAATAATTGAGTGTTTAAAGAAATAGAACACTGAGCTACAAAGTGTAAAGAAATTCAAGATTCTCACAGATCATAAGAATCTAGAATACTTCATAACTACATGCAGACTAAATGAAAGACAGCTACATTGAATGAATATTCTCTATTGATTCAACTTCAGAATTGATTACTGGCCAAAGAAGTTAAATGCTGAACCAGATGCTCTATCACAAAAAGAGCAGAACATGCCACAGAGTGCTGATGATGAGAGAATCAAGCAGAGGCAAGCTCAACTACTTAAGTTTAATGTACTAATATCTGAAATGGAACCAATAGTGACTGCTACCAGTATGGAATCTGAGATGTCTCTTCAAGCTCAGTGAAATGAGATCTGCAAAAATGACAAGATTCTGCAGTGTCTGAAGCAAACTCTTTATGAGAGAAGATTCAGATTTTCTTCTGAACTCAGCACTAAGGCCTCTGTCTCTGAGTGCTCTTTAAATGAGAACAGAGAGCTTTTCTCTCAAGATTGTAAGTGAGTGCCAGACTTCAAACCTCTTTAAATCAGATTAGTGCATGAGGCTCATGACTCATCTCTTACCAGTCATCCTGGGTGAGAGCAAGTAGCAGGAGTTCTAAAATGTAAGTTCTAGTGGCCAGACTATGCTGCTGATGTGAGAAGAATGATCAGAAACTGTCATCTTTGCAGATTAAACATTGCATGAAGAGATCAATATTAGAAACTACTTAAGCCTCTTTCTATTTCTGAATGCATATGGCAGGAGCTTTTCATGAACTTTATTGTGAACTTATCAAGCTCTAAAGAATACATGAACATCATGGTTATAATGGACAGACTGACCAAGAGAGTTATATTAAAAGCAGTTAAGAAAACTGATGCAGAGACAGTGACTAAAGTGTTTCTTCATAACATCATTTCTCAATATGACATTTCTAAGATGATGGTGTCAGATCAAGGATTAGCTTTCATAAGCATATTTTGAACTCAGATGTGTGAGAAATTAGGCATTAAGAGATGACTCTTCACAGTCTATTACTCAGAGACTAACAAAGCTACAGAGTGAATGAATCAGACTCTGAAAATCTATCTACATAAGTATGTTAGCTTTCAACAGAATGACTGATGTGAATGACTTCCTCTAGCAGAGCTGGTCATCAGTAATAAAGATGCTGTCTCAATGAGCATGAGCTCATTCTTTTTAATGTATCTTTTTCATATCTTCTTTATTGATATAGCTGATACACCCCCTGTTGAAACACCATATAATTCTATTGAGTTTGCAGATGATTATATGAAAAAGGTCTATGAAGTGTTAAAGTGAGCTCAAGTAAAAATGACAGATGCTCAGCAATCTCAAGAGAAATATATGAATAGACAAAAAGACCCATCTTCAAGCTTTCAACCTGGAGATAAGATCTGGTTGAGCTTAGAGAATATGAGAACTAATCATCTGTGCAAGAAGCTGAATGTGAAATACAATCAATATACTGTGCTAGAAAAGATAGAATTTCATGCTTACTGACTAGACATCTCACCCAGCATTCACAATATCTTTAATGTAAAGCTTCTACATGCTGTGATGATGAATCTCCTGCCTAGTCAGAGGCAAACTGACTGGCAGCCACTCACTATAGAGACTCTGAAAGGACCTGAGTTTGAGATTGAGAAAATTCAGAGTAAATGAACCTACTAGAGAAGAAAGCAATATCTCATTAAATAGGTAGATTGGGCTGAGTCTACATAGAATGATGTGAGTCTCCTACAAGAAGTGAAGGTCTTGAACACTTGAGAGGCCTCTCAGCAGGCAAAATTAGATATAAAGAGAGCTTTAAATAGTTGTAAAGGCCTGCAACAAAGAGGGAGAAGAGGGGTATTATAAGAGATTGAACTCATAGATTCACTTTGACTGGCTGACTCAGCCTAGTCATTGTTTACACATGCGCATGTGATCATGCTATGTGAGCTTGCTTAAGCTTGAGTTCTCATCTCATTCTTTTCTTCCCTTTCTCAAGCAATTCATCATTATTATATAGAAGGACTAACCTCTAGTTCTTAGAGCTTAACCCTTTATATATATATATAGCAGAGTATCTGCTCATATTATTAGAAGAGAATCAGATATGACTTATTCTATCTATTTAATTACTTATATACATCAAATTGATAGCATGTTTATGTTTCTCTAAAAAGTGCATGATCTGCTGAATCAATCAAGATTCAAGATATACATCAAATTAATTCAAGATCTGCTAAATCAGTCACTTTAAATCATAATTGCTAGTCACTCTGATTTATAATTACTAGTTCAATTACTTTAAAAAAAGCATTAACCATGATATCATTCTCTGAATCAGATCTTGATTGCCTTCAAGTAATTGTCTTAATTATCTCATAAAATATTAAAGATAAATATTCTTGTCATTTGAATGCGCTCATCATTTTGATGACTTCTGAATTCTCAATAAAATCAGAGGATGTTGGGTTAGCTGGCAAGAGGCAAAATGCTGATAAGAATATTCACTACAGCAGTTCTTATCAATACATGCAGATATTTACAGAAAAGTACACAATAGCAATTACAGAAGTGTGAAGAAATAAAAGTAATCAATACACAGAATTACAATCATTAATTATCTCATTCAACTGTCTTAAAAGAAAGAAAATATTATTCACTATCTCTGTGAGATGATATAATAAGATGAGTGCAATAATGCAAAAAATTTCAGCAGCAGAATGAATGACTGTTTTTCACTAGTGAATTCAGATATTCAGAACAAAAGTCATTAAGTATATTAGAAAGTGAAGATCTATCACTTCTGTCTTTGCAGATTTCAGTCACTCAATTGCAGAAGATAATCATTATAATGAGGAAATAATACTGAACATCATAGAGAAGCTTGAAGAGCTCAATGTATGATTGAGAGAGTGAGAGAACAGACTAGTATATCTCAACATGCAGTTAAAAAAGTAAGAGAACTGAGTGATAAATCTGAAATCCCAGCTCTGTAATTATGAATCTCTACTCAATGAGTGAAAGAAGAAATTAATCACTCATGAGATCTATTCAGAGCATGCCAGTATCACTCACTCATTTATTGAAAGACTGAGCTCAAAAGAAATTAGTTGAGAAGTGTTGAGAGTAATAAACTATTTGTGAGAGTTGATTTTGCACATTAGAGTCAATCTAGAGTGTGATAGAACTGCTAGCACAGAGTGTTATACATATGATATGAAGAACAACAGAATAAGACAGAATAACTGATCTATTGCTGAGAGATATGATCAATTCACACTCTCAATAACAGATATCTGAAATGATATTGCTATTTTTTTATATAGCAAGAAGTAATCAGTGAGGCTCTAAGTGACAGATCTTATACTTTATAACTTAGATGAGATAGATATAATTGCTTTTACATTATAATTAAAGTTCATGACAACTTTAATAGAGAAGACAGCAGTTCTCAAAGTGATTTCTTTATATCTCAAAAAAAAAGCTCTGAAGTAACATAATGAGCTACTACTCAAATGCTGAAATGAGATGACAGTTTCACTTGCAGTAATAGTTGATAAGCTACAGAGTGAGTTTCAGCTTTAAGAAGAAAAAATCTAAAACTGAGCTCAAAAATTATAATTCTTATTTGACAAGATAAGTGAGCTACTGCTCACTGTCTATATCATTTACAAGATCACTCTTCTACAAACAGTAGTGATTTTCAATCAGATCATGATTAAGTGTTTGTTGTGAAAGAGATTGAAAAGTAGTCTAGTTATAATCATCTCTCTCATCTCAACAGAACATCTATATGATTTTTGCAGATGTATACATGATAACAAATCAGCTGCTAGATATATCTGAGAAGGTTGATGATAGCAACTTCTCAAGTATAAGAGAGTAAGATATCAGACTGAGAATAGATCTCTTACATTCTATCAATGTGACTGACAGACTAAGCTGATCACTCAATCATGACAGTAGCATTAATCAGAAGCAGAGGCTGGCAGATTTGACTGACAAATTGTAAAGAGTTAAGCTCTAAGAATTAGAGACTAGTTCTTCTATATAACAAGAATGAATTGCTTGAGAAAGGGAAGAAAAAAATAAAACAAGAACTTGAGCTTAAGTGAGTTCATATAGCATGATCACATGCACACATGCAAATGATGACTAGGCTGAGTCAGTGTAAAGGGTTAAGCTCTAACAACTAGAGACTAGTCCTACTATATAACAAGAATGAATTGCTTGAGAAAGGGAGGAAAAGAATAAGATAAGAACTTAAGCTTAAGTGAGCTCACATAGCATGATCACATGCGCAGATGCAAATGATGGCTAGGCTGAGTCAGTCAGTCAGAGTAAATCTAGAGGTTTAACTTCTTATAGTCAGTCATCCAGAGCAAATCTAGAGGTTCAATCTCTTATAATACTTCTCTTCTCCCTCTTTATTGTTGGTCTTTACAACTATTTAAAGCTCTTTTTACATCTAATTTTATCTGCTGAGAGGTCTCTCAAGTGTTCAAAGCCTTCACTTCTTATAAGAGACTCATGTCATTTCATATAGACTCAGCTCAACCTACTCATTTAATAAGATATTACTTTTTCCTCTGATAGATTTATTCACTCTGAATTTTCTCAATCTCAAACTTAGATTCTTCTGAGATCTCTATAGTCAGTGACTGTTAGTTGATTTGCCTCTGACTAGGCAGAGAATCTATCACTGCAGCATGTAGAAGCTTTACATTAAAGACATTGTGAATGTTAGATGAGATGTTTAGTCAGTAAGCATGAGATCATGATCTTTGAGAAATCTCTGATAAATCATCTATAGAAATTGACAAAGTTTAAAAATTCTTATACATCTTTAAAAGTAGTAGATGTCACTCATTTCAAAACAGCTTTAATCTTCTCTGAATTTATTTGTATACTCTTGCCTGCTTCAATGATGAATTCAAGATATTTTGTGCTGTTCATCTTGAACTCACTCTTTCTAATGTCTGTTAGACTCAGCGCCCGACCGAGCCCGACCGAGGCCCGGTGCCCGGTTAGACTCGACGTCGGATTAAGCTCAGTGCCCGATTAGGTCAAATATTCTCACGTGATCAAATGACCATGCAGGTGGTTATAACCTGGGCGGGCCCCAGCACCTCTTTCACCTCATCAAGCTTAGTATTTCATTATATAGCAGTTAGCAATGCAGAGAGTTTCCTTCTTATGCAGCTCACATTCACTTCCTAACATAATACTAAGCTTTATTCTATTTCTTCTACTCAGAATTGAGTAGAATCTGCTCAGCAAGAATTTGACAGCATAATATACAACAGCAACTCATCTCATCCCCTCTAGTCATCAAAGAGACCTAGATCAGAATGACCACCTCAGACTTCCAGCTCTCTGAAAAAATCAAGAGAAACTGATGATATGTTCTAACTAGATCAACTGATCAATCACAGATCTCACTTGAAGAATTCAGACAGACAATTCACTCAGACAAGAATCATATCTACAAAGAGTTAGCAGCAATCTTTGACAGCATCTTTGATGATGAAAAAATATTGAGAGATACAATCACACATTTGAGAATGAAACAGAACAATGTCATTGATCAGACTGCTGTCAAGCAAAGTCAAATTGATGAGCTAATTGCTGAATGTGATGAACTTAGTCACACTTTGATTCACATGACAGTCAGCAATCAAACAGCAAGTCAAGAGATCATTCTCTCTGAGACTACCCAGAGATCTGTCAAGATTGATGACTCAAAACACCTCACTGACTGCAAGAAGTCAAAATTTGAACACTGACTCTTCTGGATGAAGAACAAGCTCTGAGAGAACACTGATCACTACTCTACTGAACACATGAGAATTGCATACATTGAAAATCAGACTGATGAGGACACAGTAGATCACATTGCATCTCATATGAAAGAGAACCACTCTGAGCAATATCAGACTGCAGAAGAGATATTTGAGCACCTCAAGTCAATATATGAGAATGCTAACAAGCTGCAAAATGTCAAGAGTGATTATTGCAAGCTGATTATGCACAATGAGAACAATTATCATGAATTTGTCACAAAATTCTTACATCTGGCAGATGAGGTCAAGATTGTCAAAGAGAACTACAAGACAGACTTCAATGACAAGCTGTTCTTTGATCTTCAGAGAATGATGATAATAGTCAATATAATTATCAATATATATGCTAAGTTTCAGAAGATCTGTACTCAGATAGCTCACATTCTTCAGACAATCAATGTCACTTAGAAGTCAAAGAGCTTGTGAGGAAATGAGTCTAATATCTTCAAGCAAAACACTTTGTGAGTCTCTGACAGTCAAACTTCCCACAGTATCTCAGCCACAAAATCTCTTATCATAAAGAAAGTCTTAAGCACTCATTCAGATATTCAGTGCTACTACTGCAAGAAGAAAGATCACATTGCCAGAAACTGCTCTGCAAAGCAGAAGTCTCAACAGATGATCACTAAGCTCACAGAGAATGACACTTCTGAGTCTTCAGCAGATTCAGAAAAAGAGTGAGTCTGAGAGAAGACTTCATCTCAAATAGTTCAATAGTCTGTGAGAGGTTTGAGATGAAGAACTTAATTGAGGGAAAGAGCTTTAATGTCTCAATTAAGTTAGCTCACAATGAAATTGCTACTTCTACAAATTCTCTTGCTGATACTGAAGCAAATGATGTGAATTTTATTGATATCTGATATGCTATAGAATTGATAAGATTCTTTAATAGAAAGTTTCAGAAACTCTCATTCAAATGCTGCATAAAGAGATACAATGGCACCTCTGATGAGGTGATAGACTGCACATTGACTCTAAACCTCTGAGTGAATGGCTGGAGATTCCAGAATGTTCCTCTGCTGGTGATGAACCTAGGTCAGTACTCTGTCATCCTGGGATGAAAGTGGTTGGCAGCACAGGATATATGACTTGATGTTAAAAACCAACATCTGGTTTGGCTGAGTGAACAGTCTATCTCTGAACAGATGATAGAGCTGATGCTGAAGATAGTGCTCTGATCAATACTGAAGCATTCAGACTCTAAGTCTGAGCATCAGACAGATGTAAAATGAAGAGAGATCAAACTGAACAAGAAGATCAGACAGAAGCATCAGACTCAGCTCTGCAGATTGAAAGAGATCAGCTCAGTTATGACATCTAAGACAAGACAGAGACCAACCTGGGAGGAGACAGCATCACAGATGATGGATATGAACTTCATTGAGACTGCTTCTTTCCACAGTTATACAAAAAACAAGAACTCAACAGTCTTCATAACCAGTCTGTATGAAATTGATAAACAGCTTGAGCAGAAGTGAAGTTTAGTGAGAGCTGAGAAGGAGTCTGATGAGAAGCTGATCAGCAACTTATCAGAATGATTAAAAGATCAGAAGAACTATTTCTCAAAGAAAGCATCAGATGAATTATCTTCTCTACAGAAGAATATTGATTTTAAGATAGAGCTTCAGTCTGACACTGATCTCATTCAGAACATTGAACATGCATCTCTATATAAGATGAATCTGAAGGAACTAGAAGCAGTGAAGATCTATCTTGAAATCAATCTAGCAAAGAGCTTTGTCATTTCAAGTTCAGCTCTCTACACCTCCTCAATTCTGATTGCTTGTAGTGGAAAGAAGCTACAATTCTGTGTTGACTTTCACAAACTGAATGCTATGATCAAATAAAATCAGTATTTCTTGCCTCTAATAAATGAGCTGATGGACCAACTCAATGAGATAAAATACTTTACAAAGCTGAACATTTAGCAGAGATTCCATTGCATCTGAATAGACTCTAAGTCAGAGGATCTGATCATCTTTAGAACCCACTACAGAATCTATAAATACCAGATGATCCCCTTCAGCCTTACAAATGCTTCTGTCTGCTTTCAATGATTTGTCAACAGTATCTTCTTTGACTATCTGGACAAGTTCATGACAGCATTCATGGATGATCTTCTAATCTACAGCAGGACTCTTGAAGAACACAAGCAGCAAGTGAACCTGGTACTGAACTGATTAAAGACAGTAGACTTGCAAGCTAGTATTCAGAAATACAAGTTTGCTGTTCAGAGAACAAAATATCTGAGATTTATCATTATCATAGAGAGGATTGAAACAGACCCTGAGAAGACTGCTGTCATCACAAAGTGGCAGATTTCAATCACAGTAAAAGATGTTCAATCATTTCTAGAATGTGACAACTTCTATCAGTGATTTATAAGAAACTATAGCTGAATTGCAAAATCACTATACCAGTTGACAAAGAAAACAGTTCCATTCATGTAGACATCAGAATGTCAATCAGTCTTTGAGAAACTGAAGAAGCAGCTGGTGGAGGCTTCAACTCTATATTACTTTGACTCTGAACATGAAACCTGCATTAAGACACTCTGTGGTCTTCTACTTCAAGTCAATGAATGATGCAGAGCTCAACTATGAGATTCATGACAAGAAAATGCTTACAGTCATCTGAGCATTGCAGAAGTGATGAGCTGAGCTTGAGGGACTACAACAGAAAGAATGATTCAAGGTTCTCACTGATCATTGTGCACTGAAATACTTCATGACAATCAAGAAGCTGAATGCACATCAGATTCACTGAACAGAATTTCTTTTGCATTTCTATTTCAAGATTAAGTATTGATCAGATAAGGTCAACCTGCTAGCAGATGCACTGAGCAGATCTGAGCAGGTTAAGAAGCAACAGAACAGCTATATGCAGATTCTCCTAGAATCAGAGACTCTTGACCCTCAGATCACTCTCTCTATAAATATTGCTAGCATCAACTTCTCAGAGAAAGAGAACATTGCTGAATGTATAGTATATTTAAACAAAACAATCATCTCAATTGAGCCTCTGCAGCAGCAAGTAGGAGAGGAGAATAGCCTCTATACAATGAAGAATAATATATTGCTCTATCATGAAAGATTGATAGTATCTGTTCAGAAAGAAACTCTTATAGCTACTCTGCTAAAGAAAATTCATGATCAGACCTCAACAGCACATCCAGGGGGATGGAAGACCCTGGCTCTGGTTCATCCCTGCTATTGATGGACCACCTAGTGGGCAGATGTCTTATACTATATTCAGAACTGTCATACATGCTGAGTTAATAAGATTTCAAGAGACTAGCCTCTGATCTGCTAAAGCCACTATCAATACCAGAACAGACATAGTAGCATATTGCAATGGACATCATGAATGTGTCAAAGAGCAAAAGTGACTGTGATGTCATTCTAGTTATAGTCTGCTGATTAAGCAAGAAGGCAATTTCAGTTCCTATCACTCATGAAGTTACAGTCTGTGAGCTGGTTTGATTATTCATTCAATTCTACTATTTCTATAATGAGGCATCAGACTTAATTGTCTCTGACTGTGGCCCTCAGTTCATATCAAACTTCTGAAATGAGTTCACAGAAATTCTAGGCATAAAGTTGAAACTCTCAACAGCATATCATGCATAGACAGATGAGCAGACAGAGGCAACAAATCAGTATATTGCCACACATCTTCACTCATATGTTAATTACTATCAAAATGACTGAAATGAGTGATTACTCATTATAGATCATGCTTCTGCAGTCATCTTAAACATCTTCACTGAGATCTCTTCCTTTCTAGCTGCAAATAAATATGAGTCATGAACATCATTTGACTGAAGGCCTCTGTCAAGAGAACTAAGAACAGAGAAAAGGACAAATTGAAGAGCTGCTCAAAACTTTGTTAAACAGATGAAAGAGATCTGGAAGTGAGTAGACAAAAGCATGAAGACAGCACAAGAACAGATGAAAAGGCAGACTGACAGACATCACTAAGAATCTAACTTCATAGTGAGAGATTTTGTCTACATGACATTGAAATCATACAGAATTGACTGATCAAGCTGTAAGCTGACAGCACAGAACACAGACTTCTTCAGAATTCTAAAGAGAGTGAGCAACATCTATAGACTGAATCTTTCTACAATCATGAAAATTCATTCAATCTTCTTCTTAGACAAGCTGTGCAAAGATTCAAGAGATTCTCTACCAGAGCAGACTGTCAAACCACCAGATTCAATTGAGATAGATGGAGAAAATGAATGAAAAGTGGAGCATATATTAGTCAGTTGAATAAATCAATACAAACTGCAATATCAAGTCTACTGAAAGAGATTTGATGAGAACTCATCTTGATACCTAGCTCATAACTTCAAAGAATCACCACATGCCATATGTGACTTTCATGAAGCTAATCCTACAAAAGCCAGACCCTCAAGGTGACTAAATGAGTGGCTGAAGGCATGGGAGACAGATAGCTATCTGAAGAACAAGGTTGATGACAACCTACCAGCATGAGAACATGTCTGTCTCTAGACCAGAGGATGATGTTAGACTCAGTACCCAACTGAGCTCAACTGAGGCCCGGTGCCCAGTTAGACTCGATGTCAGATTAAGCTCAGTGCTTGATTAGGCCAAATATTCTCACATGATCAAATGATTATGTGAGAGATTATAATCTGAGCAGGCCCCAGCACCTCTTTCATCTCATCAAGCTTAGTATTTTGTTATATAGTAGTTAGCAATGCAGAGAGTTTCCTTCTTATGCAGCTCACATTCACTTTCTAACATGTTTGCCTGCAGACCTGCTTCTCATAGACATATAAACATTTTTTGTACATGCTCACAATGCTCTCATATGCTTCTTGAGAAAAATATCTAGATGTCATCTAAATAGATTGAGCAGAAGTCATTCAGATATTCATATAATGCCCAGTTGATATATTTTTAAAACATGCTCAGAGCATTGATCAAATCAAAGAGTGTAACCAGTCACTCAAATAGTCTGTATCTTGTTCTAAAGACTGTCACCCACTCATCATCTTCTGTGATTTGAATCTTGTGAAAAGCTGCAATAATGTCCAGCTTAGTAAATCATTTAGCTCATTCAATTCACTGTAGAGTTTCACTGATTAATGATAGAGAATATCAATTCTTTCAGATGATTTTGTTAAAAGCTCAATAGTCTACACAGAATCTTAACCCATCTTTAGACTTCTTTATGAATAGTACAGAGATGGCTGTGGGGGAGTTGCTCACTCTAATAAAACTCTTATCTAGATAATCTGTAAGAGTCTTTCACAAAGTCAGTAGTTTTTCTCAAGATATATTATATGGTAGACTTCAAGAGGGTTGTTCTGTGCAATTATCAGCCATTTTAATCAGTTTAATTTCATGATCTTTACCTGGGCCTTGAAGTGTGGGTAGAGTGTTGGTGGTTTCCTTATCAAATACATTCAAAAACTTATAATAATGTTCAGATAGCTTTTCTCTAAGGTCAATCTTTGATTTTACTTCTAGAGTCTTTTGAATGTTAGTCAAACTGACAGTGAAGATCTTGATATTTCACTTCTCTCAAATGCTCACAAGTCTAGAAAAGCTTACAGTAGAGATGAAAATCACATCAGCTTTTGCATTTGAACTAGACTCTATCTCTATACCACTCTCTTCAAATCTCACAATTCTTCAATAAGAGATCATGGTTATCTTTTACTGGGTCAGCCAGGGATTGCCTACATACATATTATAATCATGTAACTCATTTACCATATAGAGAAAGATCTGTTCAGTTATGTGACCATCTATATCAATTCAAATGCCAGTTACTTAGAGAGTTCCATAGAGTCTTCAAAGCTGGTCATTTTAACAGAGAGAATTTCAATACACAGGAGCTTATGCTTGTTAATGTAGAATTGAGAAATAATATCATAGATATTACATTCACTGTCTATCATTGCTCTAGTTGAAAAGGCATTATCTACTAGAGCATTGATAGTGAAAGGTTTGAATATCATCTTAGATTTAAATCTTCTTCATTGCTTCTTCATAAACTTCTTATTTCACTTCTTTCAGTGTCTTTTCAGTGTCTTTTGATTGGAGCTACTCTTTTCTCAAATCCTCACTTGTATTTATATCATCATTGTCCAGTACCAGCTCAGGGATTACCTTAGCTATCATGAGAGTGGCAGAATATCTGAGAGGTTTGAATGAGCAGCTTTTAATCATATGACCTCTAGCTCTGCATCTCAGACACAGATCTTGCTCTCTTCTTCAATTAATATCTATCTGATTTATCAATTTGATGTGGTGAATGCTTGAGGTCATAGCATCAGAAGAGAGATTCATCAAATCATCAGCAGAAGCTTGAGACTGCTTTCATCAATTGAGAACAGTATAATGAAGTAGAGAGTGTGAATTAGATATTATATGATCTGAAGAAGATCTGCACTTGCAATATTTAGATTACTATCTTAAAGTCTTAAGCTCAGAGAGTTGATGATCAACTAATCTAAGCTTCTTGCAATAATTCTCATAGAGAGATGATTCTCTTACACCCATCATACCTTCTCTCAGCTCCATGCTTAGAATGGATTTTAAATATCTTTTTTTAATATGATCATCTCATCTGTGACTGCCAGCTTCCAGCAGTAGCTTATTAAATTTAAGAAGAAAGTCAAAAAGAGCTCTTCTACTTTGTTGTAGATTGTTAAGCTTTTGCATAGTCTTTTTCTGTCATGCAGAATCACTAAAGAGTATGTGTGTCTGCTTCAGTAAGCTCTCTACTATGAAGTTGATCTTGTTCTTATTATTTTCAACTCAGAGATAAATTTGAGCTGCTGCTATTTCTTTCAGTCTTAAGTACACATACCAAGTACATTTCTCATTATTGCCTAAAGCTTTTCCATCAATCTTAAACTTTGATTGAAGCTTTAGCTCTCACTGAGAGTAGTGCTTCAGATTAAAATCATCATACTTCTCATAGTCTGATAGTTTGATCTTTAATCTTCTGATTGCAATAAGTGGTTGCAAGTTCAATTTAGAGAGAGTTGATATCAAAGTATTCAAAGCTTGATATAGATTAGCTATTTCATCTTGCTGAGCTGTTATTAAATTTTTATTCTCATACTAGACCTGTTTCTGCTGTTGAAGAAAGGCTATTTATTATTGTTTAAAGCTGCTGAGAGTGTTCCTGCTCATTGCTTCATATTGATTCATTTGTATATTCATTGTACAAGTCTGCTGCTTTATCTCATTCAGCTAGATGTTTTCAATATTGCTTATTTGTTTGTTAGCATGATTGCTAATTCAGTCTATCATATACCAATGCTATCATTGGACTTTATGATGCAGGATTTAAGATTTTTAATAGTCTATCATATGTCAACACATTTGCTAAGCTTTATGATACAGAATTAAGACTTCAAATGATTTATCAATGAAAGAAGTCAAGCAATTCATAATGTAAAGGGTTAAGCTCTAAGAACTAGAGGCTAGTCCTCCTATATAACAAGAATAAATTGCTTGAGAAAGGGAAGAAAAGATAGAGATGAGAACTCAAGCTTAAGCAAGCTCATATAGCATGATCATGTGCGCATATGCAAATAATGACTAGGCTGAGTCAGCCAGCCAGAGCGAATCTAAAAGTTCAATCTCTTATACAAATCAATCAGCAAGCTGAGTCAACTGCTCAATCATGGCAGCTGTGTCAGCTGAAAATGAGAGTCAGCAGAACTGATCTGATAGCTTTACTCAAGTCTGCACTTATCAATCTTATATCTGCCTCAGTGATAAAGTGCTTTACTTGCAGAGATCTGCATTATACTATTAGATGCCTCAAGAAGACTAATAATTATATCATAAATCAAGTGGAATTCAACAATACAGATCTGTTATCAGATCTGAAGAATGACTTTTCAAAGTTCAATGATGAGGTAGAAAACTAAATGAAAAAATAAGTACTGTAAAGTTCATCTCATCAGCAGAAGCTGCAGTAACTTTTCTTTTAGAATATCTTAATTTTAATACAGAGACATATATATTAATCAATAGCATTTCAGAAAATGATCAGAAGGTTATCAATAGTTTATATTATCTATCATATACATTTTTGTTCATTCAGGTAATTACTCAGTGAGAAGAGTTGTTCATATGTGTGAACATTAATACTGAAATCTCTCTTATCAATGTGAAGATAATAAAGGTATTTTTTTCACAGCATCTATCTATCTCTATATCAGATAATCACAGTATTAGAATCAGAGGCATTGATGCAAAGTCAGATATCTTCAATATATATATTAATTTGAATATTGTTATACAGAATCAAAAAAGTTCTCTCTTTTCTGTGAAGAGTAAACTTCATTTAGTAAAGCATCTAGATTGTAATATCATATTAGTCAATGATATTCTAGCACTGCTAGTATGAAAATCATCATGCAAGATTGAGTAGTGACATTTTTCAATTGATATCTCATGTAAGCAAAAGCCTTCTGAGGGGTTATCCAGACAGAAGAATGAAAATATCTGTCAGAAAAAGTAGAGAAAGTCAGTTAAATCAGAATAATGATTCATAATTCACATCACTCAATCAGTCATAATTAATCTAAATGAAAAAATTTCACTTTCTGTATCTCATGCTAGGCTGCTTATGAATGTACTTTAAATGATGAAGCTGTGATTGAGAACTGACAAGAGATCAGTCATATTCACTGAGTTGCTGCAAGCCATAATTAACTCAGAAGTGATAATACTTTCATTCACTAATTTAGAAGTCATATCTATTACTGTGTGATGCTGTCAAGTAGTGAAGTACATCTCTCTGATAAAGAAAGAAAACTTCACTCACTGATCTGAAATTATTCACCTAGTCACAATAGATGATGAAGATGAAAACCCACTAATAGTCTCTGAAGCAGTGGCAGAGAAGCTCATAGAGACAAATATATTCTTTTATTTGAATCTGATAGAACAATCTGCAGTTCAACCAATAATTGATTATTACTATTATCTATTTCAATCTATGTTGAGGCAGTTTACAGACAGCATGAAGATGTCATTATATTTTATGAATAAAGTTAACTTTTCAGAACTCAAATAACATGTCTATTTATTACTGAGATGAGATTGAGAGGCAATAAATTAGATTCTGAATTTACTTCTGAATGATGATAGAATCAAATAAATTTTTTTTAAAAATAAAAATTCTATCATGTCACCAGTATTTATCATGTGGAACAAGAGCAAGTCAAAAGTGATCATTGATCTGAGAAAGATTAACATGAGACTGATTCTGAATACATATTTATTATCAATTCAGAAAAATATTCTGCAGTTACTAAGCAGTTCTACTCTCTTCTTCTTGTTAAATACCAGCAAGGCTTTTTCTAGCAGCTGGTTGAGAAAAGTGACTGATTTAAGACAATCTTTGTCACTTCTTATTATAAGTTAAAGTGATTCATAGTCATCATCATGAAATTGATAATCTTATCTGAGTTCTTTCAACAATAGATGAAGGAAATTCTGATGCAATATCTCTAATAATTCATACTTATGTATGTGAATGACATAAACATATACTCATAAGAGCTAAATAAGCATCTCAAACATCTGAGCAGTGTGTTCATCATGTTGAAAAAGTCAGAGATAAAAATGTCACTAAAAAAATATCACTTTATTTATCTGTCAATAGCTTTGCTGAAGCGTCATATCAGACAGCTAAGCATATTCACATAAAAAAAAAAGATAGAAATGATTAAAAATCTCATATATTTTAACTCTTTGAATGAACTAGAGAGTATTATTAACCTCTTTAATTATTACTGTGATTTTGCTAATTTCTTTACTGATAAGATAGAAGTATTGAAGACTCTCAAAATTCATCTTCTAAGAAACAGTCCCTGCAGTGAAAGTCAAAGAACTTCATATACTTTGAAAACAAAGATGATCAGATTTGAAGATTTAATTAAGTATAAAAGATTGATGACAGATACATAGCTAGCATTTGAGATAGTCAAAAAAGTACTAGTAAATACTTTAATATGAGTCTATTCTGACTTCAAACAACTCTTCATTCTATATATAAATTTCAGTAAGCAAAGGGGCATTGAAGTTGCTCTATATCAGATGAGTATGAATGACATTAAAAGACTCATTTTATTTCTTTTTTATCAATTAAATACAGCAGAAAAATGATACTGAGTGATAGAACAGAAATGTTTTGAACTTATTTAAGCACTACTAAAGCTGTTTCAATACTTAAATGATAATTTCACTGTGGTCACTAATCATATTGCACTTGTATTCACTCTACAGTCATCAGCAATGAGTCATCAGAGCAATCAACTGATAAATTGAGTGTTGATTCTGAGCTCATACTTGCTACAGATGATAATTTACTACTGCAAGAGCATCTCACACATCAATGTTGATACTCTATTTCAGCTGCACAACTTGACTGACAATTCAGAGAATATTACTCTAAATAAATAGAAAAAAATCTGTTAGATTATGATTAATTAAACAGAGAGACATTCAGATGTAAAGCTGGCAGATGCATTTCTGACAAATATATATATAATTTCTACTAGTCAGATAATGCTCACTGATGAGATTAAGAAGTAATTATGTAGAGTGCTTTCTCAAAATTCAACATTAAAGAAATTTTCTGTAATATAAGTTAGAAGAGTCAATATCATACATTCACAGTTCAAGATGAGCTTTTATATTTCAATAGTACTCATCTCTGCATTCTCAAATTACTCACACAGAATATTATTTGAATTTGTTATAATACAGCAAATCATTTAGATCTGCATAAAATATAGAAGATTATTCATCAGTTATTATTTCTATTACACACTCAAAGAAGAATTTTAGATCACATATTATGATGTCTCAACTGTCAAATAATCAAATCACTGAATCACACTTATTAAGAGAGGATATATTCAATTTCATTATTTAAAGAATCATTCAAGATGCTTTTTATTGACTATATCACTGACTTATTTGTCAGTAATAACTATGACATTATTTTGACTATAACTAATAAGTTCTTCAAAATGATTATTTTGATTGCTGGGAGAAAGAAGTGAGATATATTTTATTGAGTGAAAAGATTCTACAGCAAGATGATATGCTGTTGACAGCTGCCACTGATAATTATATTTGACTAAGATCTGAAGTTTATCTCTTACTTCTGAAAAAGTCTGCTTAGATTGATAAGTATTAAGAGCTGAATGACAATCATCTATAATTCACAGTCATTGATCAAAGTGAGCATAGCAATCTAATTATTAAAATCATGCTGCAAACACTTCTAGTGAGTAGATATGAGACAGATTGAAATATTCTGCTTCTGTAGATAGAATAAACTCTTAACTCAGTTACAGCTCATTCTATCTCAGTCTCATTATTTCAGCTTATGACAAAGATCAAATCACAGTGAATGCTGATTGTTAACAGAGAGAAAGATGATACAGTAATGAAGTTCATAGCAGAGTATGAGACTTTTCAAAAAGATATTCTCAAGCAATACATACTTGTTCAGATGAGAATGACAAAAGTCTTCAATCATATTCACCAGCTGTCTGACCTTCACATAGAAGACTGAGTGTTTCTTAATCTTGCTTAGAAAGCTTAGAAAGATTATATTTTAAAGAAATCATCAAAATTATCACCTTTACATATAGATTCATTTTGTGTTCTTGAGAAAGTGTCTGATGTTGTCCTCTAACTGAAGCTACTGTCTGATTAATAAATATAACGTAAACCGCCACACAACGCACGCCGCCACACAACGCACGCCCCAAAAAGCCGATTTTTGAACCCAACCTTCCACCTTCAATCATCTACAACATGCCAACCAAAGAAGCTGTAGAGCTCGCAGTGGCTGAATTCCTTTCGCAAGAGGCTGGCAATTATACTACTGTTGCAAAAAAATACGGAATTCATCGAACTACGCTTATGCGACGCGTTACGGGCAAATCAGTGTCTCGAGAAACTGCCGACTCCCTATATAGACAGAAACTTACGAACTCTCAAGAGGAAGAGCTTATTCGATATATAAATCGTCTTACGGACCGTGGCTTTCCTCCTACACCTCGAATTCTTCAAAATCTAGTTGAAGAAATCCTTCAGGAGCCGATTGGCGAGCATTGGATCTCTAGATTTTGTCAACGCCACAAGGATCGCATCAAAAGCCTATATTTACGAGCAATTGATCAAAAACGCAAGAGAGCTGATAATTCTGAGTATTTTCAGCACTTTTTTCAGCTTGTATTTGATTGATTTTTATTTACATTGCCTGCAATTTAATGAGGGGTTGCTAATGCTTGAGCATCTTAGCTAGACGAAAAGGTCAAAAAATTCAACATTCGACCATCTAATACGTGGAATCTTGATGAGAAGGGCTTTCTTATGGGCGTCATGCAAATCAGCAAGCGAATAGTCTCTGTACAGCAGCTTAAGAGCGGGAGCTTGCTAGGCACGATTCAGGATGGGAGTAGAGAATTCATCTCTTTGCTAGCCGCCATATCAGCCAGTGGAAGGTCAACGCCGCCAGGTCTTATATATCAGTCAGACTCCGGGGATTTGCAAGATACGTGGCTAGAAGATTTTGATTCTAAAGAGCATGAGGTCTTTTTTGCTGCCTCCCCGAACGGCTGGAGCAGTGATCAATATGGATTACATTGGCTGCAACGGGTCTTTAATCCTCATACAAAGGCTAGGAATGGAGCCTGGCGCCTGCTCATCCTTGACGGCCATTCTTCTCATGTCAATATGAAATTCATCAACTACGCTGATCAAAATCGTATTATCCTTGCTGTACTGCCGCCTCATTCAACTCATCGCTTGCAGCCTTTGGATGTTGGTATTTTTGGACCTTTATCAAAGGCATACTCTCAGCAGGTGGATTTATTCTTACGCTCAGCAATGGGAGGTGTATCCATTAAAAAACGCAACTTCTTTTTATTATTCCACAACGCCTGGAAGCAAGCTGTCACGAAGTCAAATATAGAGTCTGGATTTGCTGCTACTGGCATTTATCCTCTCTCACCAGATCGGGTGCTTAGCAAGCTTGCTAGACCAAGCACTCCAGTCACAGCAGAGCCAGTCACACCCACTACCATACGAGGACTGCGACGGGCAGTTAAGAAGTTAAATCAACGGCGAAGAATCTCTACTGGGTTCCGAAAAATCGTTCATGCTAGTGAAAGACTAGTTTTTGAAAAAGAGATTTTGCAGCATGAAAATAAGCTTCTATACGAAGCTTTACGAAAGGAGAAGAAGCGCCGCCAACGTGGAAAGCCTCTAGGTCTTGTGGATAAAGAGAATTCGCGTGCTGCTCAATTCTTTTCACCTTCTAGGATTGCGGCAGCACGTCAGCAGCTTGAGACCGACGAGGCTGCTAAGATTAGTGAGGCTGCTGAAAAAGCAGCAGGCAAGCTTCAACAGGATATATTACGTCAAGAGAAAGCGATTGTAAAAGCTGCAAAGCAAGCTGCAACTCGAGCTCTTAGGCTGGCTAATGCTCAGAAGCGAGAGAGACAAAAAGCTGAGGTTGCTGCTCGCGTGGCTGCTCGTAAACTAGCTGCTGAGCGAAAGAAGACTGATAAGGAAGCTGCTCAGCAAGCTACTAGAGAGTTAAAGCTTTCTAGAGATCAAAATCTCGTTGCCGCCGCCAGATCAGCCAGGTCAGCCAAATCCCCTACAAAGGCCGTACGAAGCCAGGGGCCTGGCGAAAAATCTAACCAGGCCAACCCTATACAACCTTCCCAATCCGGTAATCAGTCAATTACACGCCTATCAGCAAGCTCCCTACGACCTACTTCTTCTAGCAGTTCCTCCACGTCGCCGTCAATTCCTTCTTCGCCCACCCCGCAATTATCACGTTGTGGCCGCATTATTCGACTTCCATCTAGATTTTTGGATTAACTATACATTTTTATATGATCTATTCCTTCTACTAGATATATATTTTTAATTTAAATTAAATAAATTCATGGGTGGTTGAGAAATTGGTGGAATTCCTTGGGTGGTTGCTTGCTTGTAGAGGCGTGCGTTGTGTGGCGGCGTGCGTTGTGTGGCGGTTTACGTTACCTCATAATCTCCATGATTCATCTGGAAAAGACAAATTTAATAAGAGCAGACACTTATCACCTGCTGTCTGAACCAGTAATAGTCAATGATCAGCCACAATTTAAAGTTGAATGAATTATGAGGAAGTGAATCAACAATGAGAAAACCTACCTCCAGGTCAAATGGAAGGAATACAACAATCCCACCTAGGAACCCTCAGGTGACCTCTTGCAGGACTGCCCTGAGCTTGTCAAGGCCTTCATGGCAAAAAACCGCGTTGGCCAAAATGAATAAAGCAGATCACCCCCCCCAGTTCTACCTGCCTCTTTATTTTGACATTGCTTTATGTGAGTGCCTGAACCCCTTCTTTTGGACAGGGGGACTGTGGCGTTCCGCCCCTATTATTACCTGTGGTGTTCCACCCTGGTGTTCTGCCCCTATTCTTCTGCCCCTTCCTATATTAGTATCCACTCTCTATTCGCCCCTCCCTAATCCACTCAGGGGCCCCAATCTTTCCTATATTTCCTATCCTATGCGATCGCTCCTACCATATAGAGCGATTATAGTGTGTATATATAGCAGGGCGTCCGCCCATCTTATTAGAAGAGAATCAGACATGACTTATCCTACCTATTCGATTGCTTGTACGCATCAATTTTGGTGTTTTTATCATTTTGGTGTGGCGCACCCACATGAGGTGTGGGTTGCGCAGCGGCACGATTAGTTATTAACTAGTTAATTTCTCTTTCTCTTTCTTCTTTATCTTTTCTTTCTTCAATAGATTCGAAAATGCTCTGGAGACCTGTTGCTTTGTCACCAATTGCTCCCGTAGATTGAGGTATCTATTGGAGCTTGTTTGGGAGTACGCACCTGCACCATTTCCAGAAGCCCGATAACAGGGACGATCATCATCATGTTAATATGATGTCGTGCTCGATTTACGGCATTTCTGTTGTGATGTGTGGAGGGGTTTACGAAAACCTTGTTCGAACAAGGCAAAATTGTGAAATACCATGCTATCTATCATATAAGAGATTGTGGCCTCTTTAATTTCATTTAATATTGTTTTGGACTTACCTGCAACGTACAGGAAAATAAATTATATTACTTCAGCAGATCATCATTGGCTTACCGCCACGTAAAAAGCCTAATTGCTGCCCCTATACGAAGTATTCTCAATCCCTCCAGTCCCGAGTGCATTTACAGTGGTTGGAATATACAAACAATCTTGCTCACAATGGGTTGAATCGGCTTGCCCGCAATGGAGACGAAACCGAAGATCATCATCTTCAGCGACTTTGACAGAACAATTACCCTAAAAGATAGTATGTCTTCTCCTCCAGCCTCTTCATTTGCCCCGCGTTTTTCTTATTGGGAACTATTGCTTCTCCTTGGTGAATGAATAAGCTGTCGTGGTGTACCAGGAATGTTAGGGGTTATACGTACGGGGTATCATCGTGGATGGGGGTGGTGGATGTCCTGATTCTAATAATGATTTCTTATCCTTTTCATTTTTTATTCCCTAATGATCGTGTATAGGCGATGATTTTTATGGTTGAGCTAAAGCTATTTTTCTATTTCATTTTTCTTTCTTATTTCACCTAAAAAACTACGGGCTTAATTTCCCTGGGCCAGTGTAGGGATGGCCTTATCAAAGGTTATAACGTTCAACGGCTAACCACGAATACTGCTGCGAGATGAAATAGACCGATGATCTGGGCTTTGGACCGGCAAAACACCGACGGGGAAACATTGACATGCTTGAAAACAAAAGACGTTCCGGTACGCATATATACTTCCTATAATATACATAGCTACTTATACATACATATATAAAGCAGCCGCCTAAACACCGACTTAACGCTATCCAATAACTCCAGCGACTCCTTCCGTGAGATGCTCGACAGCGTGAAACCCTTCAACGAATGCATTCGCATCCTGCTCGAAAGCGTGCAACTGGACCCTCACTTCGTCGAATTCTACGATTGGTCCAAGGTGCATAATGTGCCCCCACAGTCATCCTTTCGTCTAGAATGGTACCCGTTATTCATGCCCTACTTGTCAAGCTGCTGGGCCACGAGCCGGATAATATACAGATTGTCGCCAACGAGGTTGCTAGCAGGGATGGCAAAGATATACACTTCGAGGGCGGGTGGCATATTGCTTATCATGACGATAGGTGGGCCGTTTTAAAAAGAGTGAAATGAAAAATTAAAACAAAAATAACAAAGTTATCACTATATGAACTGCATCGTATTGCTAATCAATCCCACCTAAAACTGACAGCGACTTCGGCCACGACAAGTCCCTCGCAATCAAACCCTACGCCGCCCTCTCGGCGAACGAGCGTCCCATCCTTCTCTACGCCGGAGATGGCGTTACGGATCTATCATCAGCTTCACAGACGGGATCTACTCTTCGCCAAGAAAGGACATGGTAGGCATATTTTAAATCCATGGAATTCAACCGAGGATCTTCGTGCCGCTAACCTATGTCAAACTCTCTGAATATCTATAGACTTCATAACATGCTGCAAACGTGAAAAAATCCCCTGCACCGTCTTTGACGACTGGTCTAACATTTTCCAGAAGTACGAAGGAGCTTTTGGAGGGCAAGACAGATACAAAAGCTATTGTCGATGGGCAGTATCAGGGAGTGTGCTGGTGCGAACCAGTTCATGAGTTTTCTTCTACTTCTACTTCTTCTTCTTCTTCTTCTTCTTCTTCTTCTTCTTCTTCTTATCTATTTATTTATTTTATAGAGGGATTTTGGGACAATGCATGAAAATGAAATAGACAGGAAAGAAAGAGGATTGAAAAATTATGGGCTGTTTTACATGGATGTTATAAAGGTTACGGGATGTTTGACGGTTGAAGGCTTAGATATTCCGGACCTGATCTTGACGTTTTTGTTCTTAACGATTGTGTGTGGTCCATGTCAAGTCACTTTAAATGACATTCCATAGATCAAGGGTTCTTAGAATCGCAACCGAGTTTTTTTATCCATTGTTGACTGTTGACGCTGTGTTACTATTCATATTGGAACTTGAGGATGAAAACGATAGCAGTACGGATAAACTTATGTGGGCAGAGCCGTATGAAAATTAACCAACCCTTAAGAAAAATGTGAAAATGGCAAAAAGGACGACTGAAGGAAATTCAGGTGTAGATGCTTTGACCTGATACACCATAGTCCCAGTTACCAAATACGGTGCGACAGTAAAACTGGATAAAATAGACGGACAAATGAGTAGCGTCTCACTCATGCCATCCATACATCCATTCCCATATCCGATTAGGAATGGAGGAGATTGCTACTGGATACGCAGCCACAATTCCTCCCAATCATCCGTTTAAGGGATCTTCAACTTAATCTCCTTACAAAACCATCTGCCATGTAACAATTCGCGACCTCATGGCCTTCAGCACTCCCAAAGGTAGCAGCTCTGTGTCGACCAACTCCAACCCGCCAAACTTCTCAAACACCTCATCTGCATAGAAGTTCACCGTCCACGCATTCTCGTCCGACATACGCGATGGATGCACATCAGGCAAGCCTCCCCCTCCGGCTTTAGCGTCTCGTCCACGCCAACGCCGGCCGCGGCGCATAATCTTCCTCTTCCCACTGCTCCCATCGTCATGTCGATATGAAACATTACATAGAGCCGTAGATACACGCTGCGGATGCTCGATCGTTGATTTAAACGGCTTCTCCATGAGATATTCCCACAGCTCACGGAAGTGGTCGGACGCACACTCGCGCCAGCGTCCATACTCTTCGTACGAGGGGAATCTCTGCGCATCCGTTTTCCAGGGTAGCACTGACATAGATACGTGGTGTTCACCAAAGTCATTGTCGTCCTCGTCTTTGAACTCGGCTCTGTAGCGGTGGCGGCGTTGGCGGTCTGTCAGTGAGAGAAATTCTTCTTTTGCTTTTTCGTAGCGGTCACGCTCGTCTTTGTGAAAGGTGACCATGAGAGCAGCTGGATCTAGGCAGAGGTTATCGATTACTAGGAGGAGCGGGGTGAAAGGGTTGAGCAGACCAAGTCCGCCGAGAGTTTCGGGGAGGTAGAGGAAGGAGTCCGTGATAGGAACGGACGGGGAGAAGCGGGAGGATATGGTGCGGGAGAGGTGGTCGGTTACGGTTTTTGCGCCACTGGAATCATTAAAGAGGTGGGATTGGATTCGTATGTGAGCTTCGAGGGTCTTTTCAACATGATCACGACCAAAGCAGTTTGCAGGACTGAAAGTTTGGTGGTTAGTTTCTGATCGAATGTCATAGACACCTGATAGGACAGTATATACTCACTCCGCAAAGGTATAGCTAAAGAATCGCCCAATGCAGCTATTCCACGTCTTTATCCATTCAAGCACACTCTTGCAGCCCGCTAATTGCTTCTGTAGCTGTTTGACATGTTCCAGCACATGCTCCTCGTTAATGACCCAATTTCCTGATTGGGGATCGAGGACCATAAAATCCATCACGACAGGACCCTCAGGCAACGCCTTGACCACTTCCGGCTTCTTAGTCTGCTTCCCTTCAACTAGATAGACAGATCCGGTCTTATTTTTGTTGAACTCCAAGCCCATGACCTTGGCAAATTTCTCCATAGTCTGCCACGCCCTGGCACATTGGTCGGGTTTCCCACAGAGCCAAAGATCATCATGGAAGCGATACAGAATCATGCCGCTGTTTTGGTTGACAGCTACGTCCATGAAGAACATGACCATTTCACCCATGAATTTTTCAAAGATATGGGCCATGGGTAAACCGCGCTTGCGGATGCGGACAGGCTTTCCGTTAAGCATGTCTAGAGGGGGTTCCAGAACCTGTTTAAAGAATGTAATACATTCCTCTTGGAAACCCATGAATCTGAGCACGGCGAAAATGCTTGTATGTGCCAGCCCGGTAGCGAACCATTGAAAGTCACTCTGGACAACAGCGGCTTCGCCGTCGAGCGAGCGGCGAACAAGAAATTCCGTCGTTAATGTACGCAGCAGTAGTTGCTTAATCTCCTTGGGTGATAATCGTTCCTCCCTACCGTCTGACGAGTCGTCATGGTCGCCATCATCGTCATAATTTCCTGCCTCCTCAAAGAGTTTGGATGGCAGTGGTGCGAGGAGGAAGTGCTCCCTGTAAGTTTCCTGTCGCATTGCCTCAACATTTGAGAGGTTTTCACGACTCACATTGGCAGCAGAGCCCAGATAATATCGCTGCTTGGCTTGGTCCTCCCGTGGTATGTTGGTGTTCTGCTTCCAGAGCTCGATATCCGCTTGGATACTTTGGAGAATTTCTTTCAGCTCAACTGCCCATATTGTCCCTATCCAGTGAGTGAAAATGGCTTGGAGGACATCGTCATCCATCATCACTCTCCATTTCCCATTAGCACTCTGGCGTCTGTAGGTAGAAGGTTAGTGCAATGAGGTAAGTTGTTTCTACAGAGAGGGAGGGCCTAGAGCTAAAAACAAGGCGGGGATACTCACGGCACAACAGGCATACCCCGATCCCCCAGCCCCCATGACCAGTTCTGAATATTTGCATATCTCATATTCAAAACATCACTGATTTCATTGAGAACATCATCGTCACGGAGAAACTCACGAAGACTAGCCTTTTTCTCATCATCGAACAAGTCCACTTTTAGCAATGACTTGATACACCATTGCAAACTCCGGTTATCAAAGAGTTTCCTATTTGCAAGGAAAGATTCCCCTTTCCTGCTAACCCGCGCTCTGAGACGTTTCAAGGAGTCACCACCAGCTTTAGATTTGAATAGTTGGCGGAGATAGTTGTCAATTTCCAATTCATCAGTCTCCAAAGGCGTAAAGACTACCTGCTCAAACATGTCACGTAGCTGCTGCAATCTCTCTTTATGTATGTTCTGGACAACATCGAATGAATCCTCCTTGTCCAGGGTCGGAGAGGAGGGCCCCTCGTTCGCGCCCTTGGGCGCATCAATCCACTCAACCAGTAGTCTGGAGTACAGGTCGGCAAGGTCGAGTTTCCGAGATTCGGCCTCGAGTTTAACGCGCAGCTGCTGCTCGAATTTACACAAAGCGTCTTCATTGACTGATGGATCGTAGGCTGATTGATGAACCCAGTGGCGAATGTTATCTAGCTGGACTAGCTCATTTTCCGGCCATATTATATCCAGTTTCTTCAAGCCATCGTGCAGATGAGTGATCCTCTCTCTCCTGTCATCCCCAACAGAATCTACATCGGCGAGGATTTGGTCCTTGAGTTTCTGATAGGCTTGACGCTTTTTCTCGAGCTCCTGGACCTTTGTCACGGTGATAGAGTGTAGGGTCTGGGAGAGAATTGAAGAGGAGCTCATGGTGGAGAGTTGCTGGTAACTCTGAACTTGATAACTAACTAATTGTAGTTAAGGGAAACACTCTTCAGTCATGAAGTTTGGTGAATTCTTCCGCGCTGCTGTTCTTACAATTCTCCAACTGTCGGCTGGCGATTGAGTCTTTCTTATATAGCCATCCAAGTAGGTTTGTAGAGAAGTCTGCCTACACGGACCTAGGCATCTTGTTGCCTAAATATTTCCTGCAGAGGCACAAGTTCCCATCCAGTTTCACTGTTTTCTGTGGCGCTTGTTGCCCTAATCAAACAGCTTGCATTAGTTAGTTAACATATTGACCACTCAACATTTTCCACCACTGAATGATTTCATAAATTCCACCTCAAATTCTTCAACTTTAAACCTCAACATCATGATCAACAAAGCTGCAATTTAGCTTGCAATTGAAGATTTAACATCACAAGAATTTCCAAATTATAAATAAACTGCTTTGAAATATAAAATCAGTCTGACTACATTGACATAGCAGCATAAAGATGAGCAGATTTGCAGATCTAATACAACATCAAAATATCACAAAAAGTTAATCAACTCACAAGAAGAAACACTTATTCAATATATAAATCATCTAGCAGATTATAGCCTTGCTTCTACATCTCAAATAGTATAAAATTTAATGACTAAGTTTATTAAAGAATTTATTAAAGAGTACTAAGTGAATTAATTTTATCAATATGATAAAAATAAGTTGAAAAGTATCTATTTGCATACAATTGATTAAAAGCAATAGATTACAGACAATTTTAACTATTTTAAAGATTATTTCAAGCAGATTAATCAAGTACTTACTGTCTTTTTCTGTCAGATTTACAGACTACTAATAAAATAATTTTATTTCTAATTAATTATAAGGGGTTGAACCTCTAGATTCGCTCTGGCTGGCTGACTCAGCCTAGCCATCATTTGCATGTGTGCACATGATCATGCTATGCGAGCTCACTTAAGCTTGAGTTCTTGTCTCATTTTTTTCTTTCCTTTCTCAAGCAATTCATCCTTGTTATATAGGAAGACTAGCCTCTAGTTCTTAGAGCTTAATTCTTTACATTATGAATTGCTTGACTTCTTTCATTGATAGGTCACTGGAAGTCTTAATTCTGTATCACAAAGCTCAGCAAACATGCTGATATATGATAGACTATTGAGAGCCTTAAATTCTGCATCATGAAGTCCAGTGATAGCACTGGTATATAAATAGACTGAGTTAGCAATCATGCTAATGAACAAATGAGCAACATTGAAAACATATAGCTGAATGAGATAAAGCAGCAGATTTGTACAATGAATACACAAATGAATCAATGTGAAGCAATGAGCAAAGATGCTCTTAGCAGCTTTAAACAATAATGAATGATCTTTTTTCAACAGCAGGAACAGGTCCAGTGTCAGAACAGAGATTTAATAGCAGCTCAGCAAGCTGAAATAGCTAATTTACATCAAGCTTTGAACACTCTGATATCAACTCTCTCTCAATTAAACTCACAATCACTCATTGCAATCAGAAAATCAAAGATCAAGCTACTGAACTGTGAGAAGTATGATGGTTCTAATTTGAAGCACTACTCTCAGTGAGAGCTAAAGCTTCAATCAAAGCTTAAGATCAATGAGAAAGCTTTAGACAATAATGAGAAATGTACTTGATATGTGTACTCAAAACTGAAAGAAATGATAGCAGTTTGAGTTTATCTCTGAGTTGAGAATAATAAGAACAAGATCAACTTCATGATAGAGAGCTTACTGAAGCAGACACACATGCTCTTTAGTGATTCTACATCATAGAAAAAAACTATGCAAAAGCTCAACAATTTATAACAGTAGAAGAGCTCTTTTCAACTTTCTGTTTGAATTTAATCAACTACTGCTGGAAGCTAGTGGTTACAGATGAAATAATCACATTAAAAAGAGGTATTTGAAATCCACTCTAAGCATGGAGCTGAGGGAAGGTATTATGAGCATAAGAGAACCATCTCTCTACAAGAATTACTGCAAGAAGCTTAGATTAGTTGATCATCAACTTTCTGAACTTAAAACTTTAAGGCAGTGATATAAATATTGTGAGAGCAGATCTTCTTCAGATCATACAATGTCTAATTCACATTTTCTACTTTGTCATGCTGTTCTTGATCAATGAAACTGGTCTCCAGCTTCTGCTGATAATCTGATGAATCTCTCTTCTGATGCTATGACCTCAAGTGTCTGTTACATCAAATTGATAAATCAGACAGAAATTAATCAATGAAGAGAGCAAGGCCTGTGTCTGAGATGCAGAGCTGAAGGTCATATGATTAAGAGCTGTCTGTTCAAACTTCTCAGATGCTCTGCTATCTTCATGATAGCTAAAGTGATTCCCAAACTGGTACTGAATGATGATGATGTGGATATAAGTGAGGATTCAGGAAAAAGAGTAGCTCTAATCAAAAGACACTGAAAGAAGTGAAATAAGAAGCTTATGAAGAAGCAATGAAGAAGATTTAAATCTAAGATGATATTCAAACCCTTCACTGTTGATGCTTTAGTAGATAATACCTTTTCAACTAGAGCAATAATAGATAGTGGATGTAATGTTTATGATCTTATTTCTCAATTCTACATTAATAAGCATAAGCTCCTGTGCATTGAAATTCCTTCTGTTAAAATGACCAGCTTTGAAGACTTCATAGAACTCTCCACAAGTATAGTGACTGGCATTTGAATTGATATAGATGATTACATAACTGAATGAGCCTTTCTCTACATGGTGAATAAATTACATGATCATGATATATATTTAGGTGACCTCTGGCTGGCCCAGCAAAAGACAACTGTGATTTCTCATCAAAGAATTGTGAGATTTGAAGAGAGTGGCATAGAGGTAGAGTCTAGTTCAAACACAAAAGCTAATGTGATTCTCATCTCTGCTGTAAGCTTCTCTAGGCTTGTAAGCACTTGAGAGAAGTGAAATATCAAGATCTTTGCTGTCAGTTTGACCAATATTCAAAAGACTCTAGAAGTAAAATCAAAGATTGACTCTAGAGAAAAGCTGTCTGAACATTATTATGAGTTTTTGGACATATTTGATAAGAAAGCTGCTGACACTATACCCTCACTTCATGGCCCAGGTAGAGATCATGGGATTGAACTGATTAAAAAGGCTGATGGTAGTGCAGAACAACCCCTTTAGAGTTTGTTATATAATATATCTTGAGAGAAACTACTGACTTTGTAAAAGACTCTTACAGATTATCTAGATAAGAGTTTTATTAGAGTGAGCAACTCCTCCACAGCCGCCCCCATACTATTCACAAAGAAGTCTAGGGGTGGGCTAAGATTCTATATGAACTATTGAGCTCTTAACAAAATCATCTGAAAGAATTGATATTCTCTACCATTAATCAGCAAGACTTTACAGTGAATTGAATAGGCTAAATGATTCATTAAGCTGGACATTATTGCAGCTTTTCACAAGATTCAAATCACAGAAGGTGATGAGTAGATGTCAGTCTTTAGAACCAGATACAGACTATTTAAATGGCTGGTTACACTCTTTGATTTGACCAATACTCTGAGCACATTTCAAAAATATATCAACTGGGTATTATGTGGATATCTGGACAACCTCTGCTCAGTTTATTTATATGATATCTTGATATTTTTCTTAAGAAGCTTACAGAAGCATTGCAAGTATGTACAAAAGATGCTTATGCATCTACAGAAAGCAGGCCTGCAGGCAGACATTAGAAAAAGTGAGTTCAAGGTAAATAGCATAAAATATCTTGAATTTATCATTGAAGCAGATAAGGGTATATGAATGAATCTGGAGAAGATTAAAGCTGTTTTGAAATGAGTGATATCTACTACTCTTAAAGATGTATGAGGATTTTTAGACTTTGTCAATTTCTATAGATAATTTATCAGAGATTTCTCAAAGATCATGATCTCACTGACAATTCTTACATGCAAGAATGTTTCTTTTTTTGTGGATGAGCAAGGCTGAGAAAGATTTTAAGTGTCTAAAATCAATGTTTATCTCTGCTTCAATCCTGCTTCAATTCAACTCTGACTATGAGACTATATTAAAAATAGACTTCTCAGATTACATCTCAGAAGGAATGCTGCTACAATATGACAAGCAGAGCATTCTACACTCATATGCCTTCTTCTCTTGCAAGCATTCACCTGCAGAATGCAACTACAAGATTCATGATAAGAAGTTACTAGCAATAATTGAGTGTTTAAAGAAATGAGACACTGAGCTATGAAGTGTAAAGGAATTCAAGATTCTTACAGATCATAAGAATTTAGAATACTTCATGACTACATACAGACTAAATGAAAGACAGCTATGTTGAATAGATATTCTCTATCAATTCAACTTCAGAATTGATTACTGATTAGAGAAGTTGAACACTGAATCAGACATTCTATCATGAAAATAGCAGAACATGTCATAGAGTGCTGATAATGAGAGAATCAAGCAGAGACAAGCTCAACTACTTAAGTTTAACATACTGACATCTGGAATGAAACCAATAGTGACTGCTGTCAGTGTGAAATTCAAGATGTCTCTTCAAGCTCAGTGAAATGAGATCTGCAAAAATGACAAAATTCTGCAGTATCTGAAGCAAACTCTTCATGAGAGAAGATTCAGATTTTCTTTTGAACTCAGCATTAAGACCTCTGTCTCTGAGTGCTCTTTAAACAAGAACAGAGAGCTTCTTCTTCAAGATTGTAAATGAGTGCTAGACTTTGAATCTCTTCAAATCAGATTAGTGCATGAGGCTCACAACTCATCTCTTACTGGTCATTTTGAATGAGAGCAAACAGCAGAAGTTCTAAGTTATGAGTTCTACTGATCAGACTATGCTGCTGATGTGAGAAGAATGATCAGAAACTGCCATCTTTGCAGATCAAATACTGCATAGAGAGATTGATGTCAGAGACTGCTTAAGCCTCTTTTTGTTAGAGAGTGAATGCAAGCTGCATAAGAAGGAAACTCTCTGCATTGCTAACTGCTATATAATGAAATACTAAACTTGATGGGATAAAAGAGGTGCTGGGACCTGCTCAGATTATAACCACCCACATGGTCATTTGATCATGTGAGAATATTTGGCCTAATCAGATACTGAGCTTAATCCGACGCTGAGTCTAACCGGGCACTGGGCCTCAGTCAGACTCAGTCGGGTGCTGAGTCTAACATCACCCTCTGGTCTAGTGACAGACATGTTCTTATGCTGATAGATCATCATCAACCTCATTCTTCAGGTAGCTGTCTGTCTCCCATGCTTTCAGCCACTCATTTAGTCATCTTGAAGGTCTAGCTTTTGTAGAATTAGCTTCATGAAAGTCATATATGACATGTGGTGATTCTTTGAAGTCATGAGCTGGATATCAAGATGAGTTCTCATTAAATTTCTTCCAGTGGACTTGATATTGCAGTTTGCCTCAATTTATTTGACTGACTAATATATGCTTCACTTTCCATTCATTTTCTTCATTTATCTCAATTGAATCTGGTGGTTTGACAGTCTGCTCTGGTAGAGAATCTCTTGAATCTTTGCACAGCTTGTCTGAAAAGAAGATTAAATGAATTTTCATGATTGTAAGAAGGTTCAGTCTATAGATGTTGCTCACTCTCTCTAGAATTCTGAAGAGATCTGTGTTCTGTGCTGTCAACTTACAGCTTGATCAGTCAATTCTGTATGATTTTAATGTCAAGTAGACAAAATCTCTTACTGTGAAGTCAGGTTCTCAGTGATGTCTGTCAGTCTGTCTCTTCATCTGTTTCTGTGCTGTCTTCATGTTCTTGTCTGCTCACTCTCAGATCTCTTTCATCAGTTTAACAAAGTTTTGAGCAGCTCTTTGATTTGTTCTCTTCTCTACTCTTAGTTCTTTTGACAGAGGCCTTCAGTCAAATGATGTTCATGACTCATATTCATTTGCAGCTAGAAAGAGGAAGATCTCAGTGAAGATGTTTAAGATGACTGCAGAAGCATGATCTATAATGAATAATCACTCATCTCAGTCATTTTGATAGTAATTAATATATGAGTGAAGATGTATAACAATATACTGATTTGTTGTCTCTGTCTGCTCATCTGTCTGTGCATGATGTGCTGTTAAGAGTTTCAACTTTATGTCTAGAATTTCTGTTAACTCATCTCAGAAGTTTGATATGAACTGAGAATCATAGTCAGAGACAATTGAGTCTGGTGCTCCATTATAGAAATAATAGAATCAGATGAATAATCAAACCAGCTCACAGACTGTAACTTCACAGATGGTAGAAACTAAAATTATCTTCTTACTTAATCAGCAGACTATAACTAGAATGGCATCACAGCTACTTTTGCTCTTTGACACATCCATGAAGTTCATTGTGATATGCTGTCATGTCTGTTCTGGTATTAATAGCAGCTTTAGTAGGCCAGAGGCTTTGTCTCTTGAGATCTTACTAACTTAACATGTATGACAGTTCTGAACATAGTGTAAGACATTCACCCATCAGATGGTCCACTAATAGTGGGAGTGAACCAGGGTCAGAGTCTTTCATTTCTCTAAGTGTGCTGTTGAGATCTGATCATGAATTTTCTTTAGCAGAGCAGCTATAAGAGTTTCTTTTTAAACAGACACTATCAATCTTTCATGATAGAGCAACATATTATTCTTCATTGTATAGAGACTATTCTCCTCTTCTACTTGCTGCCACAGAGGCTCAATTGAGATAATTGTTTTATTTAAAAACACTATGTGTTCAGCAATGTTCTCTTTCTCTGAGAAGTTGATGCTAGCAATATTCATAGAGAAAGTGATTTGAAGGTCAAGAATCTCTGATTCTAGAAGAATCTGCATACAGCTGTTCTGTTACTTCTTAATCTGCTCAGATCTGCTCAATGTATCTGCTAGCAGATTGGCCTTATCTGGTCAATACTTAATCTTGAAATAGAAATGAGAAAGGAATTCTGTCCAGCAGATCTGACATGCATTCAGCTTCTTGATTGTCATGAAGTATTCCAGTGCATGATAATCAGTGAGAATCTTGAATTGTTCTTTCTGTTGTAGTTTCTCAAGCTCAGCTTATCACTTCTGCAATGCTCAGATGACTGTAAGCATTTTCTTGTCATGAATCTCATAGTTAAGCTCTGCATCATTCATTGACTTGAAGTAGAAGATCACAGAGTGTCAAAGATTATCATTCAATTTTTGACTCAGTATTTCAGCTGTCACTTCATCTGAGGCATCAGTCTCAATGCAGGTTTCATGTTCAGAGTCAAAGTAATGTAGAGTTGAAGTCTTCATCAGCTGCTTCTTCAGTTTCTCAAAAACTGATTGACATTCTGATGTCCACATGAATGAAACTGTCTTCTTTGTCAACTGATATAGTGATTTTGCAATTTGACTATAGTTTCTTATAAATCACTGATAGAAGTTGTCACATTCTAGAAATGATTGAACATCTTTTACTGTGATTGAGATCTGTCACTTTGTGATGACAGCAGTCTTCTCAGAGTCTGTCTCAATTCTCTTTGTGATAATGATAAATCTCAGATATTTTGTTCTCTGAACAGCAAACTTGCATTTCTGAATACTAGCTTGCAAGCCTGCTGTCTTTAATTGATTCAGTATCAGATTCACTTGCTGCTTGTGTTCTTCAAAAGTCCTGCTGTAGATTAGAAGGTCATTTATGAATGCTGTCATGAACTTGTTCAGATAGTCAAAGAAGATACTGTTGACAAACTGTTGAAAGCAGACAGAGGCATTTGTAAGACTGAAGGGGATTGTTAGACTCAGCGCTCAACTGAGCCCGACTGAGGCCCGAGGCCTGGTTAGACTCAAACGTCGGATTAAGCTCAGCGCCCGATTAGGCCAAATATTCTCACGTGATCAAATGACCATGTGGGTGGTTATAACCCAGGCAGGCCTCAGCACCTCTTTCATCTCATCAAGCTTAGTATTTTGTTATATAGCAGTTAGCAACACAGAGAGTTTTCTTCTTATGCAGCTTACATTTGCTTTCTAACATAATACTAAGCTTCATCCTACCTCTTCTACTCAGAATTGAGTAGAATCTGCTCAGCAAGAATCTGATGACACAACATATAACAGCAGCTCATTTCATCTCCTCTAGTCACCAGAGAGACTCAGATCAAAATGGCCACCTCAGACTTCCAGCCTTCTGAAAAGATCAAGAGGGACTGATGATATGTTCTAACTAGATCAACTGATCAATCATGAGTCTCACTTGAAGAATTCAGACAGACAATTCACTCAGACAAGAATCATGTCTACAAAGAGTTAGCAGCAATCTTTGACAGCATCTTTGATGATGAAAAAACATTGAGAGATACAGTCACATGTCTGAGAATGAAATGGAACAACACCACTGACCAGACTGCTGTCAAGCAAAGTCAGATTGATGAGCTAATTGCTGAACACAATGAACTTAGTCATACTCTGATCTACATGACAGTCAGCAATCAAGCAGCAAGTCAAGATGTCATCCTCTCTGAGACTACTCAGAGATCTGTCAAAATTGATGACTCAAAACATCTCACTGATGGCAAGAAGTCAAAATTTGAACACTGGCTCTTCCAGATGAAGAACAAGCTCTGGGAGAATGCTGACCACTACCCTACTGAATGCATGAGGATAGTGTATATTGAAAACCAGACTGATGAGGACACAGCACATCACATTGCACTCTGTATGGAAGAGGACCACCCCAAGCAATATCAAACCACAGAAGAGATGTTTGAGCACCTCAAGTCAATATATGAGGATGCTAACAAGCTGCAAAATGTCAAGAGTGATTATCACAAGCTGATTATGCACAATGGGGATAATTATCATGAATTTGTCACAAAATTTTTACATCTGGCAGGGGAGGCCAAGATTGCCAGAGGGGACTACAAGACAGACTTCAATGACAAGCTGTTCTTTGATCTTCAGAAGATGGTAGCAGTAGCCAATGCGACCACTGATACATATGCTAAGTTTCAGAAAATCTGTGTGCAGGCAGCTCACACCCTCCAGACAATCAATGCCACTCAGAAATCAAAGAGCTCACAGGGAAATGGGTCTAATATCTTCAAACAGAACACTCTGTGGACTGTCAACAGTCAAACACCCTCCAGCATCTCTACAACAAAATCCTCTACTGTGAAGAAGGCCTTGAGCTCTCATCTGAATATTCAGTGCTACTACTGTAAGAAAAAAGACCACATTGTCAGAAACTGCTCTGCAAAGCAGAAGTCCCAGCAGATGATTGCTGAGCTCACAGGGAATGATGCCTCTGAGTCTTCAGCAGATTCAGAAAAAGAGTGAGTCTGAGAGAAGACTTCATCTCAGATAGTTCAACAGTCTGTGAGAGGTTTGAGATGAAGAACTTGATTGAGGGGAAAAGCTTTAATGTATCAATCAAATTAGTCTACAATGAAGTTGCTACTTCTACAAATTCTCTTGCTGATACTGGAGCAAATGGTGTGAATTTTATTGATATCTGATATGCCATAGAATTGGCAAGATTCTTTGATAGGAAGTTTCAAGAACTCCCATTCAAATGCCGCATGAAGGGATACAATGACACCCCTGGTGGGGTGATAGACCGCACATTGACTCTAAACCTCTGGGTGGATGGCTGGAGATTTCAGAATGTCCCTCTGCTGATAACAGACCTAGGCCAGCACCCTGTCATCCTGGGATGGAAGTGGTTGGCAGCACAGGATATATGGCTTGATGTTAAAAATCAATGTCTGGTTTGACTGAGTGAACAGTCTATCCCTGAACAGATGGCAGAGCTGATGTTGAAGATAGTACCCTGGTCAGTACTGAAGTGCCCAGACCCCAAGCCTGAGCATCAGGCAGATGTGGAATGAAGAGAGATCAAGCTGAATGAGGAGATCAGACAGGAGCATCAGACTCAGCTCTGCAGATTGAAAGGGACCAGCTTAGTCATGATGCCTGAGATGAGGCAGGGGCTGACCTGGGAGGAGACAGCACCACAGATGATGGATATGAACTTCATTGAGACTGCTTCCTTTCATGATTATATGAAGAACAAGAAGTCAACAGTCTTCATAACCAGTCTGTATGAAATTGATAAACAGCTTGAGAAGAAGCAGGGTTTAGTGAGAGCTGAGGATGAGTCTGATGAGGAGCTGATCAGCAACTTATCAGAATGGTTGAAAGGCCAGGAGGACTGCTTCTCAAAGAAAGCATCAGATGAACTGCCCCCCCTATGAAAGAATGTTGATTTTAAAATAGAGCTCCAGCCTGATGTTGACCTCATCCAGGGCATTGGACATGCACCTCTATATAAGATGAATCTAGAGGAACTAGAGGCAGTGAAGATCTACCTTGAAGTCAACCTAGCAAAGGATTTCATCACCTCAAGTTCAGCCCCCTACACCTCCTCAATTCTGATTGTCTGTAGTGAGAAGAAGCTATGATTCTGTGTTGACTTTTGCAAGCTGAATGCTATAATCAAATGAGATCAGTATCCCTTGCCCCTGATAGATGAGCTGATGGACTGACTCAATGAGATGAAATACTTTACAAAGTTGGACATTCAGCAGAGGTTTCATTGCATCTGAATGGACTCTGAGTCTGAGGACCTGACCATCTTTAGAACCTGCTACGGGACCTATAAATATCAGATGGTCCCCTTTGGCCTTACAAATGCCCCTGCCTGCTTTCAACAGTTTGTTAACAGTATCTTCTTTGACTACCTGGACAAGTTTATAACAGCATTCATGGATGATCTTCTAATCTATAGCAAGAATCTGGAGGAGCACAAGCAGCAGATAAACTCAGTGCTAAATCAATTAAAGACAGCAGGTTTGCAAGCCAGCATTCAGAAATGTGAGTTTGCAGTCCAGAGGACAAAATACCTAGAGTTCATCATCAGTACAGAAGGGATTGAGGCAGACCCAGAGAAGACAGCTGCCATTGTGAGATGACAGGCCCTCATCACAGTCAAAGAAGTCCAGTCATTTCTAGAATTTGGCAATTTCTACTGACAATTCATAAGGAACTACAGCTGAATCACAAAGCCACTGTACCAGTTGACAAAGAAGACTATCCCATTTGTGTGGACATCAGAATGCAAATCAGTCTTTGAAAAACTGAAGAGACAGTTGATGGAGGCTTCAACACTGCATTACTATGACTCTGAGCAGAAGACTCATATTGAGACTGACATCTCTGACAGAGTAGTGGCTGGGGTACTAAGTCAAAGATTTGAAAATGACCTTTGGCACCCAGTAGCCTTCTATTCAAAGACAATGAATGATGCAGAGCTTAATTATGAAGTTCATGATAAGGAAATGCTGGCAGTAGTCTGAGTCTTACAAGAATGATGAGCAGAGCTTGAGGGACTACAACAGAAGAAATAATTCAAGATCCTCACTGATCATCATGTACTGGAATACTTCATGACTATCAAGAAGCTGAATGCATGTCAAGCCTGCTGGGCAGAGTTCCTCTCCCATTTCTACTTTGAGATCAAGTATTGACCAGGCAAGGCCAATCTGCTAGTAGACACACTGAGCAGGCCTGAGCAGATTAAAAGACAACAGAATGACTGTATGCAGATTCTCCTAGAATCAGAGACTCTTGACCCCCAGATCACTTCCTCTACAGACATTGCTAGCATCAACTTCTCAGGGAAAGAGAGCATTGCTGAATGCATAGTGTCTCTAAACAAAACAGTCATCTCAATTGAGCCTCTGCAGCAGCAGGCAGATGATGAGAATAGTCTCTATACAATGGAGGACAATGTGCTACAGTACAATGAAAGACTAGTGATGTCTGTTCAGGAAAAGAAAACTCTGATAGCCAAGCTACTGCAGGAAATTCATGATCAAGCTTCAACAGCACACCCTGGAGGATGAAAGACCCTGACTCTGGTGCAATCACACTATTGATGGATCATCTGGCAGACAGATATCCTACACTATATTCAGAACTGTCATGTGTGCCAGATCAGTAAAATTCCAAGAGATAAGACTTCTGATTTGCTAAAGTCATTATCAATATCAGAATGAGCATGACAGCATATTGCAATGGACTTCATGGACATGCTGAAAAGCAAAACAGATTATGATGTCATTTTGATCATAGTATGCTGACTAAGCAAGAAGACAATTTTCATTTCAACCACTCAGAAAGTTACAGCCCAGGAGCTGGTCTGACTATTCATTCAATTCTACTATTCATACAATGAGGCGCCTGACTCAATTGTCTCTGACTGAGGCCCCCAGTTCATATCAAGCTTTTGAGATGAGTTTACACAGATTCTGAGCATAAAACTGAAACTCTCAATGACACATCATGCACAAACTGATGGACAGACAGAAGTGGTGAATCAATACATTGCCATCTGTCTTCACCTCTATGTCAGTTACTACCAAGACAACTGGGATGAGTGGCTGCTCATTATAGACCATGCCTCCACAGCTACCTCAAATGCTTTCACAGGAATCTCCCCCTTCCTCACAGCAAATGAATATGAACTCTGAATGTCATTTGACTGGCAATCACTGGCAGAGAAATTGAACATGAATGAGAAAAGAAATCAAGAAGCAGCAAGAAGCTTCATTCACTGAATGAGAGAGATCTGAAACCAGGCAAGTAAAGACATAAGAACAGCACAGGAACAGATGAAGAGGCAGACTGACAAGCACCATTGAGAGTTTGACTTTGCAGTAGGAGATTTTGTTTATCTAACATTGAAATCATACAAGATGGATTGATCAAGTCATAAACTGGCAGAGCAGAATGCCAGCCCCTTCAGAATCCTGGAAAAGATGAGCAATGCCTACAAACTGGACCTTCTCATAACAATGAAGATTCATTCAATCTTCTCTTCAGACAAGCTACACAAGAACTTCAGAGACCCTTTATCTGGTCAGACTATCAGATCACCAGACCCAATTGAAATAGATGATGAGAATGAATGAGAAATAGATTGTATACTGGCCAGTCAAATAAGCCAGAGCAAGCTGCAGTATCAGGTGTGCTGGAAGGGGTTTGATGAGGATTCTTCATGATACCCCACTTGTGACTTCAAAGAATCACCACACGCCATACATGACTTCCATGAGGCTAACCCTACAAAAGCTGGACCCCCAAGGCGACTAGATGAGTGGCTGAAGGCATGGGAGACAGACAGCTACCTGAAGGATGAGGTTGATGACGACCTACCAGCATGAGGACATGCCTGCCCCTAGACCAGGGAGTGATGTTAGGCTCAGTGTCCGACTGAGCCCGACTGAAGGCTGGTGCCCGGTTAGACTCGACGTCGGATTAAGCTCGGCGCCCGATTAGGCCTAATCCATATCACATGACCACACGACCATGCAGGTGGTTATAATCCACGCAGGCCCCAGCACCCCCTTTCATCCCATCAAGCTTAGTATTTCATTATATAGCAGTTAGCAACGCAGAGAGTCTTTCTTCTTATGCAGCTCGCATTCGCTCCCTAACAATAGCAGTTAGCAATGCAGAGAGTTTCCTTCTTATGCAGCTTGCATTCACTCTCTAATAGTATTTGCAATAAGAATCAAAAAGTTTGACAAGAGACATCTGCTAGTGAGGCACTTTAATAAAGTAGCTATCATCAAACTCTATATCACACATCTGTCTAGAGCATTCAGTCATGCTGATGAGATAGAAGTATATGACTCTCTACTCACACTTCTTTGAATGAGATTTCTCAGAAAAGAAGATCTGCAGATTGAGTATGAGATAGATCACACAAAGAAACAAACAGCATAAGACTTTAAGAGTTGACTACAATAATGCAATTCTCTGAATCTGATGATCTTTATCAATGATTCACAGATAGAGCATTCTCAATATGTGACTGATGCAGAATGAGCTATATGCTAAGATAGTGAACACTGTCTAATCTTCACAGAAAATCTATTAATGAATAAAGCAGAGATCTTTGATACAAAGACAATGACAGTTCTGCAAAGTCTAAAGAAAGTCATCATCTCATCTCAGATGAAGTTTGCCAGCAATGTCTACATTTGTCTAGACAATTTGAAGATAGCATAAGCTTTTGAATATGTGTCAAACACCTCTAGTCAGCAGATCTTCACACAGTTTCTAAAAGTAATAAAGATCTGACAGAGCAGAGATAGACTTTCATTAATCACTCAGAGCAGAGTGATCATTAGATGAGTCTCAGATCACACAGATGTGACTGATAATGAAAAGACAGATCTTGAAGTCAAAACAGCTGCAGTACAGACAGCAAGTGCAAGTATGATATCTTAATCTGACAGCATAGACACTCTAGCTTATATAAAGCAACATACTATGAAACAAATCACATGGATCTTTGAGAACTACTGAATCAAAAATCAGCTCAAACACTATATGAAGCTGGAGATCTCACTAAAGAGAGTCTCAACAGAGGTAAAACTTTCACACTTCATATTAGAAAAGCTCTATGCTGTCTGATCAGATCATGAAGACTTTGCAGCCTATCACAGTCATCTTAAGCATGAAGATGCAGAGTGTTACTGCTGATGTGAACATAGCAAAATCTCAGAACATTTCTACTATTGTACTTTTGTAAGAAAAGCAGCAAAGCAGTGCTGATCTATCTACAATCTTCATGAGACACTGACAATCTCATGTGAGACTTTAGAATTCAATAACTGACTAAGAGAAACAGTCTTCTATCAGAATATCTGTTCAATGTGCTGTCACACATCTTCAGATCAGATTTCACAGATCATTCTCTTCTCTGTCTTGCTTCTGTCTTTCTCATCATCTTCTTCTTCTTTCTCTCTTTTCTTCTCTTTCTTTTCTTTCTTGCCTTTCTTTCTATTCACCTTCTCTACCTCCCTTCCACAAATCTAAAACCTCTCAAAACCTCTACTCTATGGCAACTGACCCATGGGCTCTGCCAGTGCAGCAATATGCAACCCTTTTGCCTCATTTGTAAGATAGCTACTAGATAGGTAGTCGCCTACAGGCACAGCTCTACCCACCCTATAGTTCGACGCGGACTCTACTAGATCACGTGCCCATAAGGCTCATGGACTAACCGGGTGTTAAATAAAAACACACACACACACACACACACACAATGCCCGCAAATTAAACCCTTTGTTATGCGATAACTACTACAGTAATATTCTGCAAAGTATCTGAATTTACTGAAGTCGCATGTTTTATTTCTTATCGGTCATTTAAATAAATATATTGACTCTTCCAATCTAAAGCCACGCGCCGTCGCGGCATGGCAGATATTCGCTCCTTGCTCCGCAACGAGTTGGCCTCTCGTCAAGCTACTGGCTCGGGTGCTTCTTCTGCCAGACGAACTAGGAAACGGAAACTCGATCTGGGGAAACTGGATGACGCCCGCAAAAAATCAAGGGCCGAAGAACAGCATATTGAGCAGGAGGAAGCTCAGTGGCGCGGTCAATCTGACGAACATGAAGGTATTGAAGTAATGGCCCTGGATACATCGATAACAGCTGAACCCCTAAAAGGCAAAGAAGATCAAGATCAAGACCAAGAAGAAGAAGACGAAGAAGAAAAGCCGGACGAAGAGTACACTGCACTCCCCTCTGAACCTTCACCACATCCCACCGCCCCCACACAGACAGAGCTACAACCCCAATCTATCGACGAGGACGAATGGGCCGCATTCGAGCGGGAAGTTGCTGCACCTACAAAGATGCCCACTGCCCCACAGCCATTTTCCGTGATGCCCGGTGCAGCTATGATTTCCGCAGCACCACTTTCTGCCGCTGAGCTTGCCGAAAGGGAAAAGATGGATCGGGAGACGCAGCGGCGGAATCGCGATATGGAAGCGTCATTTGAGAAGGAGGATGCGGCTAGGTTGTTGGAGGAGGAGCTTGATGAGATGGATCAGTTGGAGGAGAGGGTTCGGCGGCTAAAAGAGAGGAGAGAGGAGATTCGGAGGCGGAGGGTTGGGGAGGGGGTGGGTGGTAGGTTTGTTGGAGGTGTGGAAATGGTGGAACGGGAGGGGTTAGGGGAAGATGTGAATACCATTGAAAAAGCTGGGAGCGATGATGATGAAGACGAAGATGAGGAAGATGAAGATTGGGATAATTGGCGATTTAGATAGAGTGGGGAACAAAGGAAATGCTGCATTTTGGATGTGCTGTTGTTATATGCAAACGCATATTGGTTCTAGTTCATGTGATATATTTTGATGATACCCTTGATTATGAACTTCTGTTCTATATTCTTTGTACATGATATATCAAACTGATAATAACCGAAGCTGCAGAATTTAATTGGCAATTCATGATAAATTAAACTTATCTCTGTAATACCTACGTCCTGCCTATGTCTCACCAGCCCCAGGACGACTCCCAGATGCCATCATCTCAGTCTCCAGATGCCTCTGCAACCCCTCCTTGCCAACCCTCATCGCCATCTCGATCTCATCTTCTCCCTGCCTCAGCATATCCTCCCATGCATCAGGGCCCCCTTTTGTTTCCGCTTCTGCTCCTGAACGCGTAGCTCCCGCTCAGTAAGCGCTTTCTACCGCTTCTCCCTCTCAGCTCGTCGTTTGTCACGCTCCATCTGTTCCTCCGTGGATATGCCTTTCGGTTCAGGAGCTGGGGACAATGTTGATATATATGCTTCGATTAGAGGATCGCGAATTTCTGGTGGTAAGGAGATGTATCGAAGGTCCGTGAGGATGCTGGCAGGTAGCATATCTGGTGTCGACAATCTGTTGAGAGCGTGTAGGGGAGTAGACTTTAGGAGAGTGGATAGATCTGATTTTCGAGTGGCTTCCGGGAGCTTGAGGCGTGGTATATGATCACGGTAAAGCTTTTCCCTGTCTTTATCTGATAGTTGAATATCCTTCATTTCAGGCTCCTTTCTATATTTGCGCTTGAATTCAGGCCAGTACAATTTCGGCGTCGCATGTTCCTGTAGAAACGCCAGGTATCTGATTCTAGGGTCCTTCTTTACTTCTTTTTCTCTTCGTTCCTTCAGTTCTTGCATCCGGTCGCGGCTCCAGTTGGACCACGCCTCCTGTCGCGATTTCATATTGGGGAGTATGGTGTACCTCGCATCGTCAATTATTTTACCCTCTTCGATGATTTTCTCCCAGGGGGTATACGGATTTATTCGGAAATCATCAAGTAGGTCGCGGAAAAGCGTCGTTGAGTCCTCTTCCGTTAGTGGCAGCCCTTCTGCCCCTTCCTCCCATCCTTCCTCTCCAGGTTCTCCGTACTCTCCTGGATCTAGTCCATACTCCTCGCCCATGGCTGCGAGCTGGTATTCAATATCATCTTCGTTGAACTCAATATATCCAGGCTGGTTTGCATTTTCCCCTTCGGTTCTCAACCTTTTGGATTGTATATCCTCTCCTTCTCTGTCCTCGGCTTCGTCATCAGTGACCTCAACCTCCTCATATTCGTCACTATCTTCCTCTTTCCTCCCTTCTGCTTCGTTTGCAACAGATGCTGACCGTCCCCATTCCAACGACACTCTTTTGAAGCCTCTGTCCTCTTCTTGCTCCTCACTTAATTCCCCTCTCTCCCGTCTTTCTTTTCTTTCCCGCTCCAGACGATCGTACTCAATCACTCCTTTCAAAACATCCTGTGGAAATTTCCAAAAGCTCTCATTGGTGTCGGGGTTATGAACAAACCGACGACCTAATTTTGTTTTTACGAGAGCCCACGGCTCGCATCCGGGAATTGTATGCTTGGATTTCGGTCTATCCTCAAGGTGGCGGGGTCGTCGAACTTGCCGTCGTCCGTCTCCCGCACCGTCTCTGCGGAATTTATCAAAACTGTCTGCGATGTTAAAAGGCAGGCCTCCTCCCTGTGGTACTGGATACCCGAAGCCCGGAGCAGGGCCAACTTGAGGATGTGCTGGGAAGCCGAAAGCAGGTCGGGGAGGGAGAGCTGCGGCTGGCTGTAAGCCTGCGGGGACTGCAGGAGGCCTTCTATATGTTGACTGCTTTGTTTCCGCATTGTAATAATACAGATGACCTTAGGCAATTAATTAGAAACTACATCTGGGCACCTGTGGTATTTGCGCCACGTCATCGTTCGTAAGACGTACCTGATGGAGCTTTATGCTCCGTCCATCCTGGAGGGAGAGGATTCAAAGACGAATAAGTAGACTTGAGCATCTTGGTCACCAATGCCCAGTTATCCTGGCCGTATATCATGAAAGTTGTTATCATTAAACAGCGCTGATATAGTTTGTTGTGGGAAGAATAAAAATGAAACATGTAATTAGGGAGTCCTAATGGAAGAAGGTGGTCCAAGCTTCTGCTGCTGGTTGGACGCATGAGGCGAGTTTGCCTTGAGGAAGCTAAATAAGAGCAACGACAACGGCTATATGCAACAAACAGACTGGAACAACAGACAATAGACCAACAACGCTGTGCTCAACTTGGGAGTTATTCTACATATTTGCCTCTCAATTTGCCATATTGATTCCAGTCAATATGTCGAGAAGATATGATTCCAGGGTAAAGTTCTCCCTCCCACTGCTCTCCATCCTGCCACAGCTTATTAACAAACGCGTCCGCAACTTGAACAGACTACGATCTTCTCCCCCGAAGGCCGCCTTTACCAGGTCGAATACGCTCTAGAAGCCATCTCGCATGCAGGAACAGCCCTTGGGATACTAGCACAGGATGGAATCGTGCTGGCCGCAGAGCGGAAAGTCACCAGCAAGCTCCTGGAACAAGACACATCGGCGGAGAAGCTCTATATACTGAACGAGTATGGTTGGCTTCCTGCCCCTGTCCATCAATCCATCCACCTATCCACCCATCCCACTCTCAATGGATACTAGCACTCAGGAGACCCGATAATTGACCTATTCGCAGTAACATGATATGCGCCGTGGCTGGGATGACGGCAGATGCCAACATCCTCATCAACTACGCCCGCCAAGCCGCTCAGCGCTACCTCCTCACATACAATGAAGAAATCCCGTGCGAGCAGCTCGTCCGTCGCCTTTGCGATCTGAAACAGGGCTATACCCAACATGGTGGTTTGAGGCCGTTTGGCGTCTCGTTCATATACGCCGGGTACGACCCGCTCCGGCACTTCCAGCTTTACCAGAGTAACCCCAGCGGTAATTACGGTGGATGGAAGGCGACGAGCGTAGGTGCCAACAATGCTAGTGCCCAGAGTCTGTTGAAACAGGACTATAAGGAGGATTGCGACTTGAAGGAGGCTTGCGGAATGGCTGTGAAGGTCCTTAGCAAAACTATGGACTCTACGAAACTGAGTGCTGAGAAGAGTGAGTCTGATGTATTTACATGGATGCCTCCATTGATTCTCCTTTTGTTTTAGCCTGATTTTGATGGACAAAAATAACCAGCTGACTACGATTTTTCCTATGCCGTCAGTTGAGTTTGCGACGGTAGGAAAAACTAAGGATGGGACGATATACCACCACCTCTGGGGAGCTGATGAGATCAATGCTCTGCTTAGGGAGCATGGGCTAGCTAAGGAAGAGGATCAAGAAACCGGATAGGTGACTGAGACGGAGTTACTGATGATAACCTCCGGACGAGTGCAGAGTGCCGTATTAATCCTACATCTTATATATGTGCCGGATGTGAGATCCCATCTGCCTGTCTCAAGATACCCGGATAATGTTCAGCTAGCGGTTTAAAAGCAAGCCAATTTACGTAATTTCCCACTTGGGCACATTGAATAGCTATGCACTCATGACTTCTCTCTTGCTTATCTGTCTCCCAACACTGGGAATGTTAATATGTGATCCATGATCCATGATAATGATCAATGCTAGTTATTTAAAGCTACAAGCGATGATACGGCTCTCTTCAGCTTAGGGAAGCTCACCTAGACTCGAAGTCTTGTAGTGAGATTGGTGATCACGGCTCATGAAAGTGGACAATGGATGGTTCGGTGTGATTTCCTATTGCTGAATGCCAAGTATTACTACATGTGACCGCGTCGCTTACGTCCGCTAGAAGCGCGGCTAGCCCCGTACTCAGTCCTTCGCAGAGCAGGCGTAACCCTTGTCCCTAGCCCTTCCCTCCCTTGTTCCGCACCACTCTGAGCCTCCGACCAACATAACAGCAAGTCTGAAAATGAACAGTTTTGTTTATATCAACGTCTTCCAAGGTTTGGATCCTCCGGAAACTCTTCAGTCTATGATTGATTCCGTCGCTCTTTAGCCGCTCTCGGTTATCTACCGCTGGCTTTACCCCCCATGTCGGCTTCTTTCGCGTTAGCTGTTCCATATTTGGGCAATTATGGGCTAGCTACACCTACAGACCCTTGCCCCCCCACCGTCGATAACCTCACCCGAAAGGAGACAGCGCTTAAGCGTTGTCACATTGAATTCACGAATAGTTCGGTGGAAAGATATTGACTTGACAAATTCATTGGCAAACAAGAACTGTTGATCAAAGGGGACTCAAACACTAGGCCCAAACCCGATCCCCGGCCCTCTTGTTACATTCTCCCTGCACCCATCCAACTCCCACTATCAGTACTGCTACTTCTACTACTACGACTACTTCTTCTACTATTTGCGGCCCCCACCACAGGTCGTGTTGTGGAAATCCATGACCTGAGGTGAGTAAACTAGCAAAATAAAAGCCCGGAATCATTAAAAATAAGTGGATATTATGAAAAGCAATGGAATCGTGAAACTTGAAAATGTGTACTACGACAAAGGAAAAAGGGTCCTCTGTGCCCCCGCTTCGCTCTCCAATCCACCCGGCTGTGGCTGGAGCCTCCCGCGCCTCCTTTCTTCCAGACACCATTACTTGCCAAGGCTGAACTTTTTGTGTCTCCTCTCAAACTCCAATTGATTGATCTCTTTCTGCAGATCGGCGATTTGATCTCTTGATTTTTCCATTGATGCTTTCAAAGTGGAGCCTTCTTGGATCCATCGTTGCAGTCGGCCTATTTCTGTATTAAGTCGGCGGGTTTTGATGTCGATTTTATCGCACAGTTTGCATTTGGTGCCGACAGGTTCCGTGTTATGCACAAGCCTCATGCCGCATGTTTCTCCCATTCGGTATTCATGGTTGCACCTGGCTGCAAAATTGCCCCATGCCCAGTCTCCGCAGGTGAACTTTTTCTGGTCATAAAAGCACATGGCTGGGAAACGGATCAGCAAACATAATCAATCATAAGGCTCCATTGCTGCTTACCTGCTTGCGTTCTGTTTGAATATGTTTCAGAATATTGAAGCGTTGCTATTGGTCGCCGAGTTGGGCCTTTTCTGAAGAGTGGAATCGATAGGCTGAGCGTGTATGGCTGAAGAACTTGAGCTTAATTGAAGAGAGGTTTGTTTGAGGTATTCTATGTGAATTCAATTGAATTCAATTGAATTTGTTGATTCGCAATTGTGTGCTGAAGGCTGTTTGAGACTGAGGTGCTGAAAATGTTTGAGTGTCTTGGGAAATCTTGCGATATTTGTGTTTTTTGGATTTCGAGGAGATTCCTTTAGACAAATGCCTCTCTTCTGCCAACGACGGCTTTATCCCCTCATTGCTGATCAATTTCGTTAATATACGTTTGTTAGTCCATCAAAATGGTTTGTCCTCAGCATCTCTCGCCTTCTTACGAGCGTTAGGATCTGAACTAGCCGGGATATTCGACATGGAAAAGCGGAGTTCCCTTTCAAAAGATGATTTCATTGTTGCCTCCAGAGCTGCATGCTGATACCCCTTTTCTTCGTCGGGCAACGAATGCATAGAAGCTCGACATGGGTGTCGTGGCATTTCTAGGCTGTCCTCGTCCAACTTCTCTTGCTTTATCCTTTCTGACCTTGGGAACCCCTCATCTTATCCGATTAAGGCTGGCGTTCTCCTACATTCCTGACAACTCATCCTGTTCTCCAGCCTGTTAACCTTGCATTCCTGTCCTTCCCCGCTCTTCTACTTCCCGTTGAAACGAGCTTCGACGTTGATCAAAGTGCCGCTTCCGTGGTAAGACCCTCATTCGTTCCAGCTATCTGCGATATCCTCTGTGGACCGTTTCGAGAAATCCCTGCCTTGATGTCGGCCATATCCTTTTCGTTCACGAGATTGATATTGATATTCGGAGCTCCGACAGGTCCCGCATAGTGGTCTAGGCTCCGTGTAACTTACTTTCCTTCGAGCCACCGTGCCCAATCAACCTAATTATTGCCCCTTCGGATATTCGACTTACATTCACACACTGTTTGACCTCAGCTGAGAACTTGAGGTTTGGGTGCAAAAGTGAGATTGAAACTGTTACCTGTTAATCCATGTTCGATGAAGATAAAGTTGCTATGCAGGCTAGCCCGCATCTTTTAGATTCGTTTTATTTGATCATTGGATCCTCGCCTGTGTTATCTTCTTGCAAGGTTTTCAATGAATTATTCACCACTTGACATGATAGGCGTTTAGGGTTCGAGAAGCATGAGGTTCCCTAATCCTTACCTGCTGACATCCTCGTTCGTTCGTCTACATGAGGACGCGACGTGTATCACTCTGTCTGTTTCTCTGGATAGCAATTTACTCTATCTTTCCTCCTGACAATTTGATGTCTTGAAGTTTAAAACGTACCCGCTTGGAAAACCAAAATATCTTAAACTATCGCATTTGATCCGCGGTTCAAGGATCTTCCACCCTCACAACTCAAACAACATTCCCTTGGCCTAGTGCACCCTTTCCAACATGGAGACACCACAGTACCCATCCCTTTGATGGCAATGGACAGGGTACACGGTGGAATGGATTCAATATCCCCGGGTCCAAAGCGACTGTTGTGCTAGACATCACAGACCTTCATGACGTGGCGAAACTCGTCTGGTCGAAATGGATTGTATTCGATCATGGCAGACCATTATCCTGACAGATTTCAGAGTAGCAAAATCCTTTCCATGCTAACTTTTAGGATGATATTTATACACCTTACCCTCTTTCAACCAATGCATGCATGCATGTTGCGGGAATCACGACGTTTGTTCGACGCCTCATTCTCAGGTCCCAGAACCTGATTGCTGTGAAAAGCCTTTCGCCATCCGTTTCTCGTTTTACATATAGACCTGCCTATATGTCTCCAAGTTGGGAGCCTTGCAATTTTGAGTTTCGCTAATACCGTTGAGGCAAATGTGAATGAGGAGTTGTATCAAAGCACAATGATAAGGCGACCATGAATTGGTAAGATAAGCGAATGGTCTTGTTGAGGATGGTCTTCCTCATTGACAGCTCCTTGACGCCAAATTTTGACATACCCTAGTCTCTTGTTGAATCACATTCAGTAAACCTAACAAGGATCTGTTTCTTTACGTTTACGAGGTATTGGCGGCGGCGTTGATAATATACGGATGGAATAAGAGATAATTTTTTCCAACTACTCCTGCCATAATCTGTGTTCAAGTCACAAATGAATTGGATTGCCGAGTATCACTTGGATGCATGCTCCATATCGTTGTTGTGTTCATCTTCTGTTGATGAAGTTTGAAATTGAAATTTCAACCTCAGATTTGTATCCACACGGCCGGGTCTAAACTACTCAGGTGATTTTAAGGAGCACAAATAAAGTCTTACTCTTGCATGTCAGCATGCAGCGGTTGCAGATGCGGAGAACACATCTTGGTGTGTTCCCATAAATGTGGGTCCATACCTGTCGTACCTCTTGTATTATAAGCACCCTGTCCTTAGTGAATTGGCAGTACAGCATCCCGTTGACCACCCAGTGGATGCCCTGTACCAGCTTTGGTATGCAACTAGGGATCTGCCTTAGGGATTCCGATACACCCATTGGATGGTCAATTATATAGAGTCTGGCGTCGAGCTCTGACGACCTTTCATTTGCGAAGGTACGGCTGGTCAGCTTCCGAGCCGACCTTGCACGATTCATGCGCGATGCTTGAACCGTTTATTATCGTCGTCGACTCCTGTCATTTGGTCTTGCTCCCAATTCCTTTTCTGTCGTTCCTCTCTAACCCAGTACTCAATTCTTCCCTCGAACGGAATTGCCTCTAATCCAGCCTCTATCCTTATTGGTGCCACATTGCGAAACCTAGGCCTTGGTTCCTTTTCGGTAGTTGCCCCGCCTGTTTGCCATGTGGCATGAGTAGTTATTAACCAGTTTTTTCACCTGATTTTTCAATGTATCCTTCCATTGTCAGCATGGCATATCTGGTTAACTCACCCGCCGTTATTTTTATTTTCCTTTCCCCTTTTCTTTCCTGGTTCTTCAGTGAACCCTGCGATGGATCTTCCTCTGGGATTGGTGTCAGCCTTTCACGAGCACTCCGAGCCAAAGATCTAGGTAGGTCCATGCTGAGCAAATTTGGTCTAGTGCGTGACTGAATTGCATCGTACAAAAATTCCTTGCCTTCTGTGACGTTAATTGTGCCCAATTTCATTGACCTGGAGGGGAAAGAAGTTGCTAGACAGTACAATCTACCAACCTCCCCGTTTCATTGTTTTTAATTCTGCTTCCGCTTCTCAATATCCTTCATCACCTCCGGCACCAATTGACGTGGCAGCCGCTATTCTGCCCTCTTTGGAAACTCTAATGGAATGTATGTTTCCTTTCCACAACTTGATAAGCGCATATGTGTGTGGCTGCAGGGCATATGTTTCCTCCCCCCCCCCCCCCCCCCCTTTCTTTTTGTCTTTCGCTTTGGTTTTGCCTTGCAATATAGTTTCTTGTGACATTTCTGCCGAAGGTATACGCTCTATCTGTGGCATGGGTTCTCTCTCCTTCTGGCCTCCAAAAATCCCTCAATTAGGTAGGGTAGGTAGCTGTCACGACAAACAGATCTATAGCTTGCCCTGTTTCGTGTAGTTCCCCCATGATTTTGCAACTGCCTTGCATCTCCTCCTACAGTTTACACTTTGGCGACTGGCCAATCTCAACATGATGTAGGTTCTCTCAACTGGGACACCCCGATCCAAGTCAGTTCTTACGTCGCCTAGTTCCAGTGCATAACCGGAAGAACTTTGACGCTTATAGCATGGAGAAAAGATTTGTTTTCTGTATTCTTATCTCCTTCCGGTTTTTGTTTTTGAGTTTGAGCTGCATCGATATTATTCCCAATTCTTCCTAGGCATTGCGTGCTGTACCCCGAATATGCAATGCATGATCGCTACTACTGTAGCTCTTGGTTATAAATTCCTTTTTCCTTCGATCCTTCTCTCATGCTCCTTGACATTCTGCTCGCCGACTTGCCACCATAAAACAAGGCCCCCCCAAAAAAATCGAGTATATAGCCCCAGGTATCGTCTTTCGACGGCGACTTGTCCCTTTTACCGCTAGTTAGTTATATCTAACTTATGGGTTTCAATTAGCTTTAACCCTTTCACCTTTGCCCGCTTTCCAAAGCGCACACTACCGCTCAATCCTTTCTCTTTCATTGCCCTGTCTCCCATCATTTTCCCGGGCACCACGCAAATGCTGATCTATGATCGGTCATCGTTTTGGTGGAGCAGTTTGCAGATATATTCAACCTTCTTTTAGCACAGACGTTAGTTTCTTGTCGGTTGTCTGGTCTTATTCTTGCTTTACTGTAGCTGTATTCCGACTGTGTTAAAAAAGATTCTAGCTTTTTGACAGCAAAGTCAATTCAACACGTAGCCTGGATTTCTGCACCGTATGGTACGTTATCACCAACATTGAGAGATTGGAGCGGGTGATTTGGTTCCCTCTGTGAGGCCCTTGTACTTGCGACTTCGGTTCCATTACTATCTCATTCACCCTCCGGAATTTTTAATCGGATGGAAATACCCACACGATCGACTTCGTACATCGCATTGGAAGGTTGAAACCCCTGTCGAAAAGTTTCCATTCAATCCATGTCCAGTTCGAAGACTCCGTCGTTTGTGTATGTCCGGCCCATGCTGTGTGCGCACTACTCTGCATGAGCCCAATTTTTTATGATCAGAACATCCCTCTCCTCTCTTGTTTTATTTCGAATGGGTTGTATAAAAATTCGGAATCATAGGCATTTTGGCGGATATGGCGTGACAGTACCGACTACACTCCAGATAACGCCTCCAAGAAATATGAAAATGCCAGTCCATGAGAAAAGGAAATAGGCATATTCTGATGGCAGTAAGTAGCAAAAGGAGGTAGGGCTTAAGGGCATGGGGAAAGCTGTCCAAACCCGTGACGTCATATGGTTTTGTAGCCAGGGGAAGCCAGTGCTTACTAATCCCGAAATCCTAACTAACTAACTAATTATTAACTAACACTAGTTAGTTAAGTTAGTTAACTATTGACTGGTTAACTACGTATCTCGTGATCTTCTGCCTTGAACTTCATCTTCATCTTTTTGACAGCTCCACAGTTTCTACAGTATTGGATAAGAGAAGAGTCTCTGTCCAACTCATGTTCTCTTTCTGTTAACAAATTTGACCAAGAGAGTTTGTTCGTTTTAACTATCCTTCTATTCGCCATAGCAATCGCCACCTATCGACGCAACGTCTAAAAGGGGCGCCAATGTCTTTATAGGTCTCAGGCAATTGGAACTTCTACATGCTTACTACTGCGGTATTCATCTTACCATAGTACCAACAGTCAGTTCTCTATTGCTATTTGTGAACTGCTGCATGTTGTATTATGGCTGAGAAGTTTTGAGGTCTCCATAAACTGTAGGACCCGCTGATCACTTCTGCTTCACCAGATCTATCTGGCTTGGGTCTCGTACCAAAGGTGAACATTACTAGAGGCATATTTCCCCTTTTTTTTAATCCAGTGAAAAAGCAGAAAAGAAAAAAAAGAAAAGAAAAGAAAAAGAAAAAAGAAAAAAAGAAAAAAAAGAAAAAGAAAAAGTAAAAGTAAAAGAACAAAAAAACCAAATCGTGGGTTAAAAGCAGATCAATAAACATACATTGTCCACTTACTTCTTTTTTATCTGTCATCGCACAGGATGTCTACTCTCCGCCACGCTTCGAACCGAGCCGGCCTCCAGGTTCTGTGGGTCCACCATGGCCTAGTCTACCGTCATCCTCTAAATTTAACCTCAGCTCCGTTGCAGATTCTCGGGGCCATTCCAACACCCACGACAGGAAGGGGTCTACAACGCACCTATGTCCTTGAAGCCCATAAGCCTAGTTACACCATGCCGCTCAACCTCGGCACCCAGAGTGACCCTGACAGCCGTTATGCGATAAACACAGATCGGCACGAGTACTCCCAGTCCGGATCGGACAATGCTGTTGCGTCACAGCAGGCAGCGTGGGACCTCAACAACCGCACGCCGGAGAAGGTAAGGGAAGCTTCGCTGGCCGAAGCTATGCACGATGGGCACAGCAAGATGGGTCCCCTGGAAGTCAGTCCTGCGAACCGTGATGTCTCGCAATATACGAATGAAGCTGGCAGGGGTGAGTTCGTGGAGAAAGGGCCCAGTCGCAGGGTGTCACCACTTAAAGGGATAAAGGTCAATTTTAGTGGCGTGATCATTAATGAGAAAGGGGAGCCTTTGCTCAAGTGACCAAGTATAAGGGTGGTCCCTGGTATTCGTTGATTATTTGAGGTATTTGGCATCGTTTCCTTTTTATCTTATAAAAGGTAATGGCGACAGTTGAAGCGCAAATGATTTGAAATGAGGGGATGATTCGTCGTTGGGGTGGTGATACCGGATTAGCACTGTTCTTTCTCCTCTTGATCGGTTTGATTTACCCGCGAGACCACTCGTTAAGAAACAGTATATAACTAGTAAAAAAGTTGGAAATCTCTTTTGTATACGAAGTATGACTGCCAATTTCGCTTCCATAGCTGTAATAATATAAAGAAATATATATATAATAAAATATAAAATAAAATAAAACAAAAAACCCGAAATATCATGCAACCGAATAATAATAAGAAGAAACAGAAGATTTGTAACACCGCCAGGGATCATCAACAACCGAATGAATAACCATAGCAATGACCGTAGGAATTAAGATATATCGAAACAATTGGCCCCCAGCATGTGATCGTCAATAAATTAGAGTGATAAGATCAACGCAGCCACCCAACCATACACCCACAGCTTCCTCACCCTCACGAAATATCGGGCTTCCACTCCGTCCGCCCAAGCCTGATAATATCCTTCCCATCCAACACAATAATACCCTGCTGCCCCTGCCCTCCCTCGCCTTTCCAAGCCTTCAGCCCAGCATTCACCGCCGCCCTCGCAATCTCCTCCGCATCCTGACACCACCAATCCTTCAACAACGGCTTATTAATCCACCCAGCAAAACCCGCAATCCCCCTCAACAGGCCCTCTGCAAACCTCGTCTCCGCCCTCTGCCCGCCAATGAGCTGCGGCCGCAAAATCACCGTCCGCTCAAACCCAAGCGCCAAAATGCTCTCCTCAATATCCCCCTTGAGCTTCAGGTAAGGGAAGCTTGACGACACGTTCGCCCCCGCCGACGAGACGAGCACGTATACCTTCGCGCCTGCCTCCTTGGCGGCCCGGGCTAGCTCGACGTTCGCATCGTGCTCGATGGCACGTTGGGCAGCGAGGCCGCCGGCATTGGCGCGGGTGGTGGCGAGGGTTGAGAAGAAGATGTTAGCTGGCGGGTGAGTGTCGGTTCGTAGGTGGGAGGTCCAGGTTGCGGGCGGGTCTTTCGAGGTGAAGGTGGAGAGTTTCGTGGGGTTGGATTTTGTGATGGATTCGGGAGGGAGGCGGCGGGCAAGAAATTCTATGTGGGCGATTGAAGAGTGGGGGAGGAGGGTGGTGAGGATGTGAGAGCCCTGAGGAGGAGGAGGGAAGCAGTTGTTAGCTTATTTAACCTTGGAAGCATTTGATTATTTATTTTAATTGGGTTTGTTGACCCCCCCCTTTTTTTTTTTTTTTTTTTTTTTTTTTTTTGCACTAGGATATGCCGAAACTACTGTATAGAGGTTCAGGGATTGTGGTGACGTACGACAAGGCCAGTTCCTCCGACAAGAGCTACTGAAGCCATTGTTGTTGCTGGGTGGTCCAAGTCGTAGCAGCAAGAAGCTTAAACCGTAGGTGAAATGAATTTCCTGATGTTTCGATGGGTTTAGGGACGAATGTTAATTTGTTTTGGTGGTAGGTTTGGATAGTTATGTAACTGGCTGGCACTTGGTTAGTCATCCCCTCAGGATTGACTGTTGTGTCAACTGCTGGATCTCCATTGCCTCAGCATTTCCTATCTGTTAATTCTGTAACTCTGGTAATTGTACATTTGGAAATACCTCTTCCGCAGTTCGAAATATGTATCTGCAAATGACTCTGCTTAAATGAACGGACTAAACGGAAGATAAAGTGAGCACTCCCTCCATAATAAAGGGTTATTTAGTTATTTACTTAAAATATAGTAGTCTACATAATAACACCCACAACATACACGCATAAAACCGATTGTCACATCTATATCAACCCGTATATATATCTGTATGTGCATAGACATCCATTCAAAAACCCTTGTTTAATAGACTCCACCGCCCGCTTCGCAATCGCACAGAGCGTGCTAGTCAAATGTCCACCGACCTGATACGGCATCACAGACGCGTCGATAACTCGCACATTCTTCGTTCCATAAACTTCAGCCTGCCGTCGACCACCCCACCCCGATCCCGCGGCATCATCGGTAGAGTGCCGAGTGGGTGTAGTGTTGGCAGTGCTGGGGATTAGAGAGAGCTGTTAGTTAGCGCGTACCCACGGGATTTTTCATGGGAGACCAAAAAAAGAACGTTCATGTATCGCGTATCCAATCTATCCACTGAGCGTCGGTCGCGTTGAGGGGTATGGTATTATAAACCGGGAGCCAGCTCTTGCAAAACAGACCCGCTTGCTGGCTTGCTGGCTTCGTTGCCCAGAATTTCCGCACAGTCTTGCAATTTTCCATCGTCACTTTCAAATCCAAGTCGATAGGGGAAATTTGGGATTGATTAGGGGGTGGTCCACCGGATTTGCTGAGCTGATGTGAACGCCTCCCCGTGTAAATGAGGAATACGACTGACAACACCATTAAAGACGTTCCATTGATATCATCTCCCTGATAGCAGGAGGTTGACTTTCCGGATCACTCCCTCCGTTGCTTAATTCTGAATTCGACCGCTGACTTCCCTAGGCCGGCAATATACTCCTTGTTTCATAATAACGCAATGTTCACACACTTTGGCAATATATATTTAGGGAGTGCCAGCGGCACCGAGTGGGCACGCCCAGTTCTCCTTTACAAGCCAATTGAATGAGGTGCCACTGAGACGTCGCGTGATCAGTTTCGAAGATGAAATCCCCAGCTTTCTTTCGGCACAACCCCCGCCCAGGATGTTAATGGAGGCAAACTGCGCGGATTCTCAGCTCACCAGCACACGCTAGACCGGGATTCGAATCGTCATTTTGATTCTGCCAAGGTGTATTATTATCCAGCCGAGCACCGCCCAAACCTCAATAATAATGATGTTGTATTTGAAGAGGTATTGGTGGGACGGTTGACTAACTGTTGATAAAATGCCGGTAACGGGTCTGGATAAAACGTCCGATGAGAGACATTCTGTATATCGGAGCAATTTTTAATTGCATCCGGAGAGTTTAAAACTAAGAATCTGAACAAGTGGAAATAGGGCTCAACCAGAAAAGTCAATGATTCAATAACGATGAACCCGGACAAGTCCTGAGTAAGCGCTGATGCGGTTAACGTAGTCCGACACCTAACCGATCACGACACCTAACCGATCAAATTTTCATCCTTATTTGACAATTTTTTAAATTGAGCAACAACCACGAGAGATTTTATATAGAAATTATATAGATTAGATCCTTAGGTCTGTTGGCACTGCCTAATAGTGTGTCCGGGTGTATTACACTTGCTGCAGGTGGGAGGTCTTCGCTTTCTACCTTCCGGATTTGGATCCTCCATCCAAACCTCCGTACGTTCAGGAGGCTCCAGAGGCTTAGCCATCCTAGCTAGAGCTTCTTGAGCCGTAAGGATTCCTTCCTTAGCTATATAGAAACGTGATTTCTCTCTCTTACGCTTCTGCTTAGCATTGGCAGCTCTCAGCTCCATGACTTCCTTGGTCAGTAAAGCAACATTATGCATGGCCGTATGACATCCCTTCACTAGTTGATCAAGAGCCTGATTTGTAGGACTAGAGAGAATTTCCGTACAGCGTTTGATTCTGCTGCTCTGCCGCTCCAACTGAGTCACATTGCGAGGGGTCTTGGGGGTCCAGGAGGATTGAGATCCGTGAGATCCGTGAGCTGACCCCGGGGGGGTAGGAGTATGAAATTGAGTATGTAGGCGAGTAAGAACCTCATCTGGATTGTATGGCACTAGGCCTGTGGCTTTGAATCCGTTCTTTATAGTTATATCCTTCATAGCCTCCTGTCTAGCTGTTGTATAGCTGGCTAGAAAGTCCTCCTTGTCAATATAACTGATTCCTAGTCTCACGCTTTGTTCCACCCTCTTGCCGTACGCTCTCTTTAATGGTGAAAAGCAGCTCACATCTAGTGGCTGTAATAAATGAGAGGAGTGTGGAGGCATATATAATGATATAATGCCGTGATCCAGACAGAATTTATCAAATCTGGCCGTGGCATGACTGCCATGCCCATCCAACACAAGCAGTCTATATCTGCCCTTCGTACAAGCTTTAGTAGCTCCGTTAAAGACCTTCCGCAGCCAATCAAGGCTAAGAGCGTCCGTGGTCCATCCCTTCTCACTAACGCCAATTGTCCAATCCTTTGGCAGCTGCTTGTACCAGGAGGCTTGATGAAGCTTGCCCTTAAAGATAATCATAGGAGGTAGAGCCCAGCCCGTAGCGTTAACTGCCTCGATCACAGTTGCCCATTCTCTATTCCCTGGCTGTAAAAGAGATGGCCTGCCAGCTCTCTCAGCTCTAGTAACCACCCAGGATGTTGAAATAACCCCCATTGTAAAGCCAATCTCATCAAAGTTATAGATATCCTCTGAAGTAATTCCATACTTCTTTATCGTACGATCCATCAGGGTAAACCATTCGTATATGATCTTTGAATCCTCGCATTGAGCTCGCTGATAGTCGTACTTGCGTGAGAACTTCGTCTTTAGTTCAGAATGCCGTTGTATAAATCTTTCTACCCATCTTCCTCCCACGGTAGTTGTAGTAGTGGATTCTCGCGCCTCAAGTAGTAGATTAGCCATTTCTCGTACGGTCGCGATCCGGGGAGGCTGTCCTCTCTCATCCATAGAGAGTATCCATTGAACTAGAGATTCCTCTTCAGTAGAGGTCAGCTTTCGATTTTTTAGTTGAGCATTCGTGTACGTGGTTCCACCGCGTAGTCTATCGTAAAGCGTAGTATAAGGAAGCTCGTACGTCTTAGCAGCAACGCGAATAGATGAAATTTGCTTAGTTTCATAATCTTTAATAGCTAATAAGAGCCTGGCTTCTTGATTAGAAGGTTCTTTGCTAGGTGTGGCTGTCATATTGAATGATTTAATAGAGTGGGTGATTGGGACGAAAATTTGATCGGTTAGGTGTCGTGATCGGTTAGGTGTCGGACTACGTTAACTAGCTCAGCAGTGAACGAATTGTAACAATTATTAGAATTTCTTCCACGAATGAAATTGGAAAGTTCCACTTGACAATTGATACCTTGCATCGAGAATCGATACTCCGATATAGTCTATTAATTATACATGAATCGATGCCCGGCGAGAATGAGGATGATAGATTTGCCCAATCCACAATTAACCCTGCGAAACACCTTGCAAATGATATCAAACGTCAGTGATGGGCGTGCTCTCCGTCATTCATAAGAGAGCTATTTGTATCATTAATCTGGAGTTTCCTTCTGATTTCTTTTCTTTTCTTTTCTTTTTTTTCTTTTTTTTCCTCCAGGATTTGCATCATCTTACTCAGGCAGCGGACTCAGTGCGGCATTCTCCGCAGAGCATGGGAATTATTGCATGACTCGGGAAAGCGAAAGATCTGGCACCCGCTTACTACCTAATAATAAATATCTTCTTCGTACAACGTTATGTCCGATGTAATTCGGGTTCTGGGGGTGGTTTAGCTTTTTGGTGGGTGGCCTTGGTTAGAACAGAGAGATTTCTGTACGCACAGTGAGCGTAATAAGGATGCCTGGAATGAATCTGCGATGAACTGAAATGCAGAGATACAATCGTTATTGTCAGGTCGATGCATAATTTCCCTTTCAACAGAATGAAATTGGCAGGAAGATTTCAATCTCCACCTTATATGGAGAGACATTGGTGGATGGATGTTGTTGATGTTGTTGATGTTGAACGATGTGAAGGATTATACGCTTTGCCCTTTCTGGTAGCCGATCGTGCCTTTCCTCTTTTGGTACAACATGACTAAGCCATAGAATCAGGGAGCTGGAACAACCTCGGCCCGAATTCAGGCTTGGCGCTGAGCACGCAATTGAGAGCACTTTTGCGCGATTCTCTTCAACACCAACGAGGCAAGCAAACAAGAGCTGCTTGCCTGATTCGGCAGAATTGGGGGGAGAATTTGGGGAAGGAGGAGGACGTGGTGGTGGACGAAGAGGAAGGAGCGAGGGGTATGTAAAGAGAATATTTGCCTTAGATAATAAAAAATGTCCTCATCTCGCGGGTTTCGCCCATTGCCTGTGTATATATTCTTGTCATTAGCTTCATATTCTACTCTTTTTATTCTTTTAAATCTTCACTTATCTACTCTCATTTTACTCGCAGAGAGTTCAGCTGGCTTGGAACTGCTTGTTTTTGGGTTGTTTTTTTGATATCCCAAGGTTCTCACATAGCATATTTCCTTCAACCCCCCTTTTTCCCATGAACACCACTTGTTGATATACAGAGAACTCAAAGACCCATTCAGTCACAATGCGGTCAATTGAGACTCTCTCCGGGGGATCTTTCCAGGTCGAGGCTACCAGGAGCAGTTCTCAGCTACAACAGCTACAACAGCAGCAGCAGCAGCAACAATATCCCTTGGGCATACCCGTGCACTTCTCAGATATTGGCGGCCCAACATACATCACAGCTCAGACTCTGATTCAGCAGGTTGCTTATGCTCTGTCAGACAAGCTCTTCACCTACTCGCCAGAGACCTTCGATCTAGACACTGCTGTCAAGCAATGGGCTGCCCAGGGCCAGCAGAATACCTATGGCTACACCACTGCGGTTCAGCCCATGCAAACTCGTCAGGGTGCTGGTGCCATTGCTCTGGGCTATATCTTTTCCAAGGACTTCGATCTCAAGAAGCGATACATCCCGCAGTCGATTCTGGCCTCATCTGCCACCTTGCAGTACCTCCGCCCGGCGTTGCAGCAGCTCTCTCTGCTCTACTCGGTCGCCAACCCATTTGTCGCCCATGTGGCTGCTGTGGACTATGCGGGCGGTGCTGTCTCGGGACTCGTGGCAGATTACACCACCTCCCTGGCTCTGGCCGAGGAATTGGGCCTGGGCTTAGTCTCTAGCTTCTCTGCCCACGAGTCTCAGCATATGGCCCTCTTTTCAACACTGCTGGCTGATATCCTCCCAACAATCCATATCTACGATGGTATCAGAGTCGGCGGAGAGATCACTCGGGTCATCGATGTTCAGAATCGGTCAGGTCTCAGTAATATATATAAGAATGTGCTGAGGGAGGTGTCTGGTCCTGATCAGAAACATTTGGATGGTGAGGGCAAACTGTTGCGTTTGTTGAAGGCGTTCAATGCAGAATTGGGCACTGATTACAACTCCTTCGAATACCACGGGCATCCTGAAGCCACCTCTGTCTTGGTTTCCTTTGGCACCGTTGAGTCATCTTTGACTTCTCAGATTGCCACTTCTCTGGCCCAGAATGGTGCCCGTGTTGGTGTCGTTAATGTGCGAGTATATAGACCATTCGTCGAAGAAGCCTTCCTGAGTGCTTTGCCCAAGACCTCCAGAGTCGTTGGCGTTCTTGGCCAGGTCCACAGTGATTTGGCTGTCCAGGAAGATGGAATCCATTCCGCACTCTATGAGGATGTCCTCACCTCCTTAACGTTCGGAAGCGGGTTTCTGGCTTCCGCCCGCCCGGAGTGTGTTGAGATCAAATACGCCCCTTCACATAATTGGTCGCTAGTTAACACAGCTGCTGCTTTCCAGCAAATCGTGAAGGAGCCATTGCTGCAGAGTTCCCCGAATAGCTCGCAAACCCCCCTGCAACTCTTGGACCCCATGACCGTCCAGGAATATACATTTTGGGACACTGATGACTCGTCATCAAACGCCGCTGCTATCGTGTTCGGCCAGGCCCTTGCGAAAGATTCATCCTACAATGTTGCCACGAGCACAGTCCACGATAACCTTGTACTGGGAGGAATCACCCGAACCGATATTCGGAAGGGTCCTAAGACAATTGATGCACCATATCCCGTCAACTCAGCTGACGTTGTTTATGTAGGTGACTTGAATCTTCTCTCAGAGCTCGACGTGCCAGCCAGCATCAAGGATTCCGGGAAGATCATTGTTAAAGCTCCTGGATTGAAGGATGAGGATCTGGAGAAGAGACTTCCTCAGCCGTTTAGACTGGCAATAGCACAACAGGGAATCTCATTGTTCATTCTCGATCTACCTGTCTCCGAAGAAACTGGCTTCGAAACTACAGTCTTACAGGCAGCATTTTTGCGAGTTGCTCTTCCAAACCTTTATACCGTGGAAGCTAAGAAGTTAGTTTCGACCCTGGCAGGTGCGGAATCGTTCTCCAAGGCAACGAAAGCCTTGCAGACGGAACTCCGAAATGTCGATGTTCCCGAATCCTGGTCTTCCGTCGAGGAGGATTCAGGAAACGTTCCAAAATTTCCCACCGATATCCACACCACTAGCTTCATTCCATTTGACAAATCAGAGATTGAAGAACCTATTGTCTTGCGAGATTGGCAGAATGCTGCGAAAGCTTTGGTCTTCAAAGAGGCCTATGGAACCACAACTTCCCTCCGCCCTGACCTCGCGGCTAAGACCTTCACTATCCATGTCAGCGAGAATCGCCGTCTGACCCCCAAAACCTATGACAGGAACATCTTCCATATCGAATTCAATCTGGGCGATACCGGTCTAAAATACGACCTTGGAGAAGCCCTGGGCATTCACGCCCAAAACAATCCCGCAGACGTGAACAAATTCATTAAATTCTACGGCCTGGACCCAGCCTCCGTCGTTGAAGTCCCCTCGCGCGAAGACCCGGACATCCTCGAATGCCGCACCATCTACCAGGCCCTTGTCCACAACATCGACATCTTCGGCCGCCCATCAAAACGCTTCTACGAATCCCTCGCCGCCTTTGCCTCCGACGAGAAAGAGCGCAAACACCTCCTAACCCTCGCCGCTGCAGAAGGCGTTGACGAATTCAAACGCAGAGCAGAAATCGACACAGTCACCTTCGCAGACCTCCTTGTCGAATTCCCCTCCGCCCACCCTTCCTTCCCAGACCTCATCCGCATTGTCTCCCCGATGAAGCGCCGTGAATACTCCATCGCCTCCTGCCAGCAGGTAACGCCAAACTCCGTCGCCTTAATGATCGTCGTCGTCAACTGGGTCGATCCGTCTGGCCGCTGCCGCTATGGCCAAGCTTCACACTACCTCAGCGCCCTCAAGCCCGGCAACCCCGTGACCGTCAGTGTCAAAGCAAGTGTCATGAAACTGCCCCCTCAATCAACCCAACCCATCATCATGGCTGGCCTAGGAACCGGGCTAGCCCCCTTCCGCGCCTTCGTTCAGCACCGTGCCATGGAAAAGGCACAAGGGAAGCAAATCGGCTCTGTACTTCTATACATGGGCTCCCGACATCAGCGCGAAGAATACTGCTACGGCGAGGAGTGGGAGGCCTACCAGGCAGCGGGGGTGATTACGTTGCTGGGCCGCGCTTTCAGCCGCGATCAGCCGCAGAAGATTTACATTCAGGACCGCATGCGGGAGACGCTACCGGAGATTTCGCGCGCGTATATTCGCGAGCAGGGCGTTTTTTACCTGTGCGGGCCTACGTGGCCGGTGCCGGATGTTACGGAGGTGCTTGAGGAGGCGATTGTAGCGGAGGCGAGAAGGGTGGGTGGCAAGAAGGTGGATGCGAGGAGGGAAATTGAGCGGTTGAAGGATGAGATGAGGTATGTTTTGGAGGTTTATTAAGGGGCGGGTGGTTCTTAGAGTGGAGTTATATGCCACCAGTGAAATATATCCAGAATTTGTTCTTAGATTTTCTTTTCTTTTCTTTTTGGCATGGACCATTGATTTGTAATGGTTTGTTTAATCTCTTATTAAATATAAATTGATTTTTGCTTCCTTGGTTTTCCTTCATGAACTTCATGCACCTCCTTAATAATAGAAGAGGATTTGTATAATCCAAAACAATACGGTCAACTCTGCTTCTTTTGTCATCCAAACTCCAAACCAATAATGTAAAACTCAATAAAGAGTGGACTCTAACGAGCCCCACATCCATGTATATATATTGCAAAGAGCTAGTGCTAGAAACCATGTACACAGTTTCGTCTAAAAATGAACAGGATTCTCACTTCCAACGTAATCAAAAATCTATTTCAAAAAACCCAACAAAATGAAAACAAGGTATATTGCTCCCCGTCCTCTTTCCTCCATTAACAGTATAAATCCACCACTCAACCAATCTCCAACCCTTTCGTCTTCCCGTACGCACCACCCCTCTCCCTCCTCAACTCCAGCGCACGCTTATACGGTGGCGCCGTAGGAGGCTGCACGGGATCGAGACTCACATATCCCGGGGGCAGCTCGTAGGACGCATCTGCATCCCATGAGGATAGGTCGCCGCAGGCTATGAAGGGTGGTATCCACCGTGTGGGATGAGGGGCGGTGGGGATGGTTGTTGTGGATGTGGATGTCGCTGCACCGCCGAACAGGGGATTGGAGAGGAGGTGCATGCCATGTCGTTCCTCTGATGTTGATGCTGGCTGTGAAGTTGGAGTTGTAACGTCATTGCCAGCACTAGTTACGGGTGGAATGAAACCCTCACAGACTACAAACGCCTCCAGACTGCTAGCCCGACTACTCCGCGGCTTCGCGACGGATACTCTTTCGAACACGGTCTTCAGCTGTGCGTAGATCAAATCTACATCGCGGCCACGGAAGATCTTGGCAACAAATTTGCCACCGGGACGTAGCACGCCTATCGCTAGGTTTAGCGCAGCGTAGAGGAGTTGAGATTGGATGTAGATGTCTAGATCATGGAGGCCGGTTACGTCGGGGGCGCCGTCCGAGAGGACGAGGTCGACAGGGTGCGGGGGCGGGTGGTGGTGTGGCATATTTCCGGTGGTGGTAGTAGTGGTAAGATCGCTGATAACGGCGTAATCATCCGGATCGAGCGCTTTTAGAAGTAAGGGGATGGTGGAAGGGTGGGTGATGTCTGCTTTCAGAGTGGTGATGCCTTCAAGCGGAGTCATGGGCTGGAGGTCAATAGCGACGATTTTTACATTTTTGCGCGGTTTGAGGACCTGCTCTTCCTCTTTCTCTTCCTCTCCCTCAGCTTCCCGCTTGTGCTCCTCCCTTTTAGCATTTTCCAGCTTCCGCACCTCACTGCATTCCCTCCGCCGCTTTTCCTCCCATGCGCGACGTCCAAAACTCTCGCCCTTGATCAGCACACGGCTTAGAACCTGACTCCAACTCCCTGGCGCAGCACACAGGTCGACCACGCGCGTCACGCTGTCTGGATCTGAGTGTGCGAAGAGGTCGAATTGCTCGTCTATCTGGATCAGCTTGAAGGCAGAGCGTGCGCGCCAGTTCTGCTCTTTGGCGAGCCTATAGTAGGCGTCTCGCTTGTCCTTGGAGGATTTTCCCATATTTAGTGCTCTACAGAAGGGAGGGTGTTAGTGTATCCCTTGCTTGCCTGCGTTACCTCACTTTCTGTCGTCGAGCGTCATGTTCAATGTGCGCAGTTTATATGTTAAGACGCATGTAAGTTTGAATAGCTAGGTTTGATTATATATAGTTACATATTTATTATAGTTAACTATGTTGTATTTTTTTTTTCCTTTTTTTTAGGTGGGGAAAATGTCACTGCGGAATTTAGAGCTAAAGTTTTTTGCTTTTTGAGCTCAGGCATTGAACATTGCCCCCGACCAACTAATTAAATAACCACCGCCATAAAATATAGAGACAAACGGGTGAATGATAAGCGGTTATACTGGGTTGACTCTGGGGTTAGCTACACGATTTCCTCTTGGCTGTAGCTATATACACACAAGAGATTTGTCTGATATGGCTATAAAACGAGAACGAGAGTTGCGGGATGCGTCGCTCAAGTCCAAAAAGCGCCAGCGAGTTCAGGTTTCCGGAGACGAGACAGAAGTCGTTGGGATCGACGACCTTGACTGGAAAGAGGTCGCATTGCCAGACCGACTAGATGACGCAGAGGGATTTTTTGGCCTGGAGGAAATCGAGGGAGTTGACATCGTGCGACCGGCGGGACAGGGACAGATCAAGTTTAAGGTGAGAGAATCAGCGATTGTTTCTGGAATGCTGTGTACAATATCTTGTGGGAATCTAGCTAATGTATCTCATTTCCTAACTGTATAGGCGGCAAAAAATAAAGTGAAGAAAACCGCTGACAGAAGCATATCGTCGAATGCGGAGGATGAGGCCGATGAGTGGAGCAGATTCTCTGATTCTGCTGGACCGGGACAGGATGTAGAGGATGTATACAACGACGAGGGAAAGCAAATACAAAAAGACGAAACGAGGGAGAAGAAGAAAGTGAAGAAAAGTAATAAAGATCGAGCAGATGAGCCGAGAGAAAAGAAGAGACTGAAGCTGAAGGAAGCAAAAGGCAAGAATAACAAAAAACATGCTCCCAGAACAGACGTTCAACCAGGCATGTCGTTTGACGCCCTCAATGAAGAGGATGACCAGGAAGATGTTGATGTTTCAGCATGGGAGCCTCTGGGTATCTCCGCTGAGCTGCAGACAAGTCTTGCGAAGCTGAAGTTCGCAAAGCCAACCCCAATACAGTCTGCCTGTATACCGGTGATAGCTGCAGGCCACGATGTCGTTGGGAAAGCACCTACTGGCTCCGGAAAGACACTTGCATTTGTTATTCCTATTTTAGAGTACCATTTGGAGAACAATCGTGATGAACCAATTCAAAATACTGGTTCTGATTCTTCGAGAAAACATCCTATTGCTCTGATCCTGTCACCCACGAGAGAACTAGCGCACCAAATATCAAAGCACCTCACCGCATTCATTAGCAATGCCCCAAACATCAATGCAAGAATTGCTTTGCTGACTGGTGGTCTCTCCGTTCAAAAACAACATCGTCTCCTCGCTAATGCGGACATCGTTATCGGAACGCCGGGGAGGCTCTGGGATGTTATTAGCAATGGGCAGGGCTTAATACGGAAGTTTCAAAGCATCAAATTCCTTGTGGTTGACGAAGCTGATCGGCTACTTAGTGAAGGGCATTTCAAGGAGGTGGAGGAGATACTGACTGCTCTTGATCGCAAGGAGATAAATGATGGAGTGGAAGAGTCTGATTCTGATTCCGAGAGTGAACGTGCTAACATCAAGTCATTCCCGCGGCAAACATTGGTTTTCTCTGCGACTTTCCATCGGGGCCTACAGCAGAAGCTGGCCGGAAAAAGTCGTTTCATTGACGGGGGTCTACTCGACAACAAGGAGTCGATGGAGTATCTGCTCGAAAAGCTCAACTTCAGAGAAGAAAAGCCGAAATTCATTGACGTGAATCCCGTTTCTCAGATGGCCGAAAACCTCAAGGAAGGTCTTGTAGAATGTCCGGCCATGGAAAAGGTAATAGAACCCAATGATCATATTCTATCCAGAACTACGCAATCGCACCTTTTCAGGAAACTATAACTTAACTCCACAAAACAGGATCTATACCTCTACACACTCATGCTCTATCACTTGAACTATCGCACATTAGTATTCACCAACTCCATCTCCGCCGTCCGTCGCCTAACGTCTTTCCTGCAAAACCTCAACCTCCCCGCCCTCTCCCTGCACTCCTCCATGGCCCAAAAAGCCCGCCTTCGCTCCGTCGAGCGCTTCTCCTCCCCATCCTCCATCCTCGTGGCAACCGACGTCGCCGCACGCGGCCTCGATATCAAAGGCATTGACCTAATCATCCACTACCACGTCCCTCGCACCGCAGATACATACGTCCATCGATCCGGCCGCACAGCCCGCGCCTCAGCCTCGGGAAAATCCATCCTCCTCTGCGCCCCCGAGGAAATCGTCGGTGTGGCGCGCTTAGCTGCTAAAGTCCACACCTCCAATCTGGTCACTTCGTCGAAGCGTCTGCCCTTGCACTCTGTGGATTTGGACCGCCATGTGATTGCCCGTGTGCGTCCGCGCGTGGCCCTGGCTAAAAAAATTACAGAACATACACTTGCGAAGGAGAAGCTGTTGTCAGAGGATGACTGGCTGCGCTCCGCGGCGGAGGATCTGGGTGTTGATTATGATAGTGAAGAGTTTGCAGAGCAGGCTAAGGGGAAGGGGAAGGTGAGGGGCAGAGGAGATGGGAGGGAGGCGAGGGAAAAGGTTGTGGGTAGTTTGACTAAGGCGGAGGTTGCGGGGCTTAGGGCGCAGCTGAAGGATTTATTGTCGAAGAGGGTTAATATGGGTGTTAGTGAGAGATATTTGACGGCCGGGAGAGTGGATATTGAGGCGTTGTTGGCGGAAGAGGGAAATAACGCGTTTTTGGGACAGGTTGGGGAGCTGGAATTTTAGAGACTTGGTTTTTCCCTTGTTCTACTGTGAGTAGTGTGTAGATATCTTGAATGGTCATGCCCATTGAAGCATTAATTTTTGTTCTTGGATAGTGCGTTGGAGCATTATCTTCACTTTGTTTTACCCCCTGTTAGTGGACTCACGTATCCAATCTCTCGGGGCCCCTGGGTATGGAATCCTGACAGGAAAAGTGAAATTATACATAAACTGTCTGGGATCGTTCCAAAGAGAAGTTATTTATGGTAAGTAACTTGCTATTCATTGTTGCCCAGTGATGCCCCCTGCCATTCATACATTGAACGAAACAATGTTTAACTACCTCATACCCACCAGTAGGTTAGAGATGAGATGAGGGGTTGTCATATAGGTAGAGCTCCCTCACTAACTGGCTCAAGGAAAACACCTTACAGAGAACTATGGACATAAACTAGAGTAGGTATATAAACCTCATCTTTGATGATTCCTTATTAAATATGTTTCAACCAACTATAACATCCTGACCCGAGAGATATAAGATAAGAGAAACTTTGAGACCCCATAATGCGCAATGGTAATGTTTGGAATAGGATACAGATTAAGTGAGGGTATGAAGGAAGGGTTGCAATGGAAAATTGGATGGCTGGTAGCGCCAGCTCGCATTCATGGGGGGAATAAGTTGTGAGACTTTCCTTGGAGGAACGGAGAGGGGAAAGAAGGTGTCCAACTGGGTAATAAAAGTAGCCTAACGTATGAAGAAGTAGGAAATCAAACATCTCGCCTTCACACATGAACGAATTAGCTACAAAGTCCATGTGACCAATTTTGACCCTATTTAAAAGGTGTTGATTCTGACCAAGGAAGTCCAGATTCCTCGGGACTTGGAGTATGCACTGCGTTCCTGTCTCCAAACGGGTTGTCCTCGTTATCTTCCTCCTCGTCAGTGTCCTCGTCTTCGCTCTGACTTTGTAATTCTCTTTGCTTTCCCTGAGGCACCGACAACCGCGGGTTGTAGTAAAGGTTATCAGGTTTAGCAGGCCGTGGAGGCCGTGGAGGCTTTGTGGTGGCACCAAGAGTCAGTGCAGAAAGTTCATCGCTTGTACCCCTATTTGGATTCATAGTTTCTTCTAACCAAGCTTCGCTATCACTGTCACTATCGTCATCGACGCTCTTATCTAGAACTTCAAAGGTCATGAGGGCATTTATCAGTTCATCATTAGCGTGAATGAGACTGCCAAGGAAATCATCGCTGTTGACATGGTGGATGTATCTTAATATTTGCCGCCGCAGATCCTTGCACTTTTCAAACTGACTCATTACCTCCGGATCCTCGCTTACGCGATGATGCTCGCGATTGACCAATTTCAGTGCATTCATGAAGTTTGTGCTTGCCATGGATGAGGATGCAATTGTTTGCAGAATTTCTGGCCGCTCTTTCTCTAGATTGAATGGCATTCCACGGTGAGATGTGTCCTCTGATGTCTTGGACAGGCTTGGCCGGCCTGTTTTGGAGAACCTCGACGATGTGGGGGATGATAATAGAGTGACTGGGCCATTTCCAGCCGTAATAGATACAGAATGGCCTATAGGGGTGTCTGGCTGCAATTCTGTTTCTTTGAGAACTTTCGATTGTTGTTGCTTCATGGGTTTTTTCCGTTGGGGTAGCTGCCTGTGGAGGTTGGCAATTCGTTCCATGCCAGAAACCCCTTTGAAGGAGGAATACCACTGCAGGAACATTTGCCTGCATTTTTCTTTTACTTCAGGGTCTGAAACTGGATCTGTGGCGGCTACGCGGAGCCGCTCTAACAGTGGCTCATCTGTGAAACCTCGGAGATATCTTTCCCCAGCATTCTGGATGAGAAAGTCTAAAATTGTCAGAGCTCGTAGCTGGCGATGCACAGACCCATATTTCCTATAGCAGAGTTAGTATTAGCGGGAGAACTAGCTGACTAGGATTTAACATACAATTTTTTCCGCAGGGCTCGACTGGCCTCGCTCGGACCACTAGCTTGAAGCCGGATCACTTCGATCAGGTCTACAATTCCGCTAGAATCGTCAACTTCATACTGCTCACTGGTGAGTCTATCGATTTGAACAGTGATGGCCGAATACGGCTTTTTCTGTTTATAGCCGAAAAGCATGTTATTAGCTGCAAGGTGGTAGGAAGGAGAAATGGACACACAAGCAAGAAGGCACATAGAAAAATGGAAATATGGGGGATTAAAGCTCTACTCATACATGGCTAGATATGCATGACTGAGAAAATGAAAATAGACCCCATGGCAGGCAGATCCTTTTGAAGCGCCGTGGTATTACATTTATGAAAGGACATTCCCCCCGTGAGAAGTGAAAGAAGGCCTCCCTGTCACTGGGGCAAATAAGAACCGAAAGGGGAATTGGAAACAAAGAGAGAAACCTACGGATCCGGAGAACATGACGGGTTTGGTTAATGAAGGGGGTACGGGTTGAGGAGGGATGTTAATTCACTGCCCGAGTTTGTCAGACACCTTAAGCAGGGTAATGTTTAGTCTTAAAGGGGCTATGATGAGATAAAAACTCACAAGTAATCACAAGTAATCACTAGCATATGTGGTTTTAAGTTAGAGGTCTGCAGAAGCGTAACTCACTGCAGGGCTGATATGCAAGCAAAGCGGGAGCCTGAGCTAGACTTGAGCGGAGGAGGGAGGACGGGTGGGCGGTTCGTAGTCTGATCGTCCTGTTCTGGTCCTCTGGATAAAGAACAAGCTGGAGTGAAGAAACTGATCAATTATAGTTGCACACAGACAAAGAAATATTAGTGCAGGGGACAGGAATTGGGCGCGGTTTTGGGAGTTGTCAAGCCCAACGGAGTTGAACCCCGCATTTCACAATCAGCGGCCAACTAAAGAAACATACGTGTGGCGTCCGGCGAACAAAACAAAAAGCGGATCAATGGATAGCATTTCCTGGAAAAACAAGTATGGACCCTTTGAATTCCTCGAAATCCGAGATATATGTATACATCCAGCGAGCCGCCGCGCTGTTTATCCTGATCGGGAAAAGATGAAGTTATCCCATAATAATATGGATGAGTGGATATCCTGATCAGGTCTAGTGCGGGGGAAGTGGTCCGAGATCGGAAACACGTGATGTTTTGTTGGCTCAGCGGAATCAAGGAGGTAACTTGGAGATGTAGTTTTAATCCAGTTGACTAGTTAATATATTCTTATATATTCGATATGTATTTTCGTCTATGAAGGATAAATCTTCCCAATTGAGAAAACCAAGTCCGTCATCTAGATATATCTGTGTCCATTTTATTGTATAGATCTCCCTTCTCATCCTGGCGACCACTATTGCAGCAAGACTCGGACACCGTCTCTTTCTCAGGCATATGTTCGGTTCCCCTCTATCCCTCCAACAATCTCCGGTAGTCAATATGTCCTACCAACAAGAGCTCTACGTGGCAGAACTAGCAGTACAGAGAGCCACTCTGTTCACGCAGAAAGTGTTCCGCGAAAAGACAAAAGGCACCCTATCCAAGGATGACAAGTCCCCTGTCACGAAGGGCGATTTTGGTGCACAGGCTTTGATTATCCAGGCTATTCGCAAGAATTTCCCAGACGATGAGATTGTTGCGGAGGAGGAAGCGACTGCCCTCAGAGGAGACAAGCCATTGAGCAATGAAATTTGGGGTCTGCTCAAAGATATTAGGCTAGCTGATGAGGAAAGTGAGAAGGTTCTTGGTGGACCATTGCAGAGTGAGGAGGATATGCTGGACATCCTCGACCAGGGGAAAAGTGCTGGAGGACCAAAGGGGAGGATATGGGCTTTGGATCCCATTGACGGCACAAAGGGGTTTCTCCGTGGGGGCCAATATGCTGTGTGCCTCGGCTTGATTGTGGATGGGGACGTTAAAGTAGGAGTCATCGGTTGCCCCAATTTGCCAGTGTCTGACTCCGCGCCGATCCCCGTAGATCTCGAGAACGCTCAGCAAAGCGGCGAGGAGAGCGGGGTACTATTTTCTGCAATACTTGGTAAGGGAGCCTCGAGCCGCCCCTTGTCTGAAGGGAAATTGCAAAAGAGCAAATCTATCTTGATGAAACCAGTGTCAGATATTACACAGGCTTCACTTTGTGAAAGTGTTGAGGCAGCGCATTCCGCACAAGATGATACCGCTGCTGTGGCTAAGATGCTAGGGATCAGTGGCACACCTGTGCGGTTGGATTCGCAAGCTAAATACTGCTCCATCGCTCGAGGGTCTGGCGATATTTACCTTAGACTGCCCACGAGAAAGGATTATCAAGAGAAGATTTGGGACCATGCTGCAGGGGACTTGTTAGTCCGCGAGGCTGGAGGAATGGCGACCGATATCCACGGCAACAGACTTAACTTTGGCAAAGGGAGAACGTTGGCTGACAACAAGGGGATCGTTGCCGCCCCGAAGGCTATCCATGACCAATTGCTTAACGCCGTGCAGAAAGTGCTGAAATTGAAATAAAGGATACCATGTAAATATATTTATTTTTTTCAAGAGGATGGCAGACAAGGAGATAAGCCATTTAAGTGTGATGAAAACGAAGAAGATAAGAGAACAATGGCTATTTTACAGAGGTATGGAAAATAAAACCAAAAAGAAGTGGATATACAAAAACCACAGCAAAGATATGAAAACAAGAGAGCCAAATCACTTGATCTTCTTCGCCTTCAACTTGATTGTCTCGCCGTTCACGAATATACCCTTTCCCTTGTAAGGCTCTGGTTTTCGCCATGCTCGAATCTCCGCCGCAAACTGTGTCACAACCTGCTTGTCGGCTCCCTCTAGAAGGATGGTAGTGGGTTGAGGTGTCCTAGCTTTGACTCCCTGAGGGATGCCTAGCTCAATTGGATGCGCATATCCAACTTTCAGCGAGACGTACTCTTGGCCGGGATATTTTGGCTCAGGAATCGTAACGGCCTTGGGTTCGATCATTGCCCTAAATCCAACTCCAACAAAGTTGATAATGCAAGTGTGGCCCTCCGAAACTCCTAGTATGTGGTTCTTCAAGTGTTGTCTTATGGTTCCTGTGGGCAAAAAATGTTAGGGAAAGGCGGGCTGCCATGTACAGAATGTTGGGAATAGTGAATAGATTCGCATACCCCACATAGCACGCTGACGTTTAATTTTGGGGTTTTGAACCTCAACGCTCGCTTTTCGAGATGTCGGGTCAAAATTGAGAGTCGAAAATGATGGCAGGGTCAATGTCAGGGAACCTAGAATAATTGCTGTCTCGTCAGTGAGTGTCCTGGATTGCCGCTGACTAGAAATATTGATTGCATACCTAAAGGCCCAGTAACCTCTACCGCGGTAGTTGGGATATCCTTCCCCGGTCGCACAGTTGAATTCTTAGCTACCGGAAGCTCGATAAAATTTAGCGAAACTTCAGATGGGATTGACAACGGCGCAGCGCCAATTCGCGATTGTGCGGCCGTTGAAGTCGAAAACTGCTTGGAGTTATTATGAGGGAGAGAGAAGGCGGGGAGAATAAAAGCTGGCAAGTAATTGGTCCTCATGGACTCCTCGAGGAGCTGCCTATAGCAGCTCCTTGACATTGCCCAGTTCATCTTGTTGTTGCTGCACTGCCCGTTATCGCAAATGCGTTTATTTAAAGGTCTGGGGAATAAATGTGACCTCAACGTAACACGTGATATGTCGCGTTATATAAGCCAAAACCTAAATTCAACTTCAATTCGACGCGGTCCCCTTTCTTAATGCCTTGCGTCAGTGTCGCAAGATTCTATCTCAAAACAACTCCCGTTGAAGATGTCTTGCTTTGTTGATTTCGGGATTCATAGCAACCTGATTTATTCTTACCATGGCTATTAACCATTGACCTTTTCATTCGGGACCTGGAATGTCCCTCTCATGATATATAGGCCTGATTAAACCAAAATAGCTTTCATCCAAGATCTGCTTATGAGGCGTTAATTGAGACACTGTATTTCTATTTTACCCATTTCTGGTCTCGATTTTCTTTAATTGAGACCCGAATTTAATCTTTCGTAATTTCCTTTCTTTACCACTTCCCCTTGTTTTCTCTTTTCTCTCGGGGCCAAGATGAGGCTCCAGATACCCGCTACTAGTGCTTTATGCCTGATCGGACTTTTTCTCTTTACAAAGGCCAATTCGCTGAGATTTTTGTCCTCAAAGAAAGGTAAGATAGTGGATCCGGCGTTCTTTGATGTACCACGTTAACTTATCGTTATCCAGACCCAAATTTCTTATCACTCGGTGCGGGCTATGATGAGGCTGATTTGCCGTCTTTACTTAATTCACAAATTACCCAGTACAGTGAAGTGTTTTCTAGTGCTATTGAGCTTCTCAACTCCATGAAGACATCACCTTCCTGTAACCGGATGGCGGCAACTAACCTAATTTTGTCTTGTCAATCAATCCGCGGAGATGACGGTAATCAAAAGGAGGCTCTTTCTGACTCCCTAGATAATGTCAAGTCATTGTTTGCTGCTAGGCTTGCCGTTTGTGAACTTATCGGTGCTGGAGCGACGATTCCAGAACAATGTTCTCCAATTTTCACGTCTCGCAAAACGCATTTGCATCTAGAAGAGGAAAATATAATCCAACTCTCACAGCTGGAACCTTGTCTTATATCTTTAGAATCTCGACCCCAGTGGTGGACGAGTTATAGTAACAGCAGGCAAAATGCAGCTGTCATGTGCCAGGCAGCACGAGCTGAGATTGAGCGTGAAGAGGAGCTAAAGCTGTATAAGAATCTGGCTGACCTCACATCGATTCTAACTGACTCTCTCAACCACACACTTATATCAACAGGAGTGGAGGCTTCTCGGCAGAGGGTATTTTTAGATATCGTGAAAGAAATGCAGGGTAATCTCATGCAGGACCTGGAATATGGATTTTTACGATATCGCGATATATCAGCAAGGGTTGTTGATGACCTTGAAGGGGTGCAAGAGCTAATGTCCCAAACGCGCTCTGATGCCTCCAGCGCGAATAAGGTTTGAAATATCATTACTGTGTCAATGATTCATCCCATTTCTCACTTGCCGTTAGGATCTCCATTCCACAACGAAAACATTACACGGACTGAAACGGATTCTCGATGAAATTCAGCTGGCAACGGAGAGAAGAGCCTCCCAGATGGCTGCGATTGAGAAGAAAAATCACCAGGAGAGCCTAGAACTAGTTTCGTCATTGAGGCAATCTGTTGAGCTTTTAAGCAGCCAACATTTGCGACCAATATTGGAGGGCTTTGGCAATATTTTCTATTCAATGGTATATCCTTAGAGGTCCCCCTCTTTGCATCTTGCTAATTTAATTTCTAGCAAGCCGTGGAGGACCTTATGAGCTCAATGGAAGCCAGACATGACGGCTTGGATGCGGTAAGTCAGTTTGTAAATGCTAACTGAACCGAAGCTAATGGAAACAGCGAATGAAGTCGCTCGAACACATCTTTCAAGAGTTTGAACATACAACTCTGGCGCTACAGCAAATCCAAATGAAGCAGATTCACGATCAAAACTTCTTCCAAAACGACTTAAGAATCTCTCAGGCGCTTCTAAACGACGTCGCCGCTTCAGCAGCAAACCTCCAGACCTCAATTGAGAGCTCCTATGCAGTTTTCCGTAAAATTACTAGTTTCAGCGGGCTAATCACTTCCATATCGTGGTGGATTTTGTCAGTGACTGTGTTTGTCACACTCCTGGTGTTTCATCTCAAGCTGGCTAGAGTCTCACTTTTGAGTCTATGTAAGCATCCGGGCATTGTTTCAGCACAAATAACGAGGCTAATATTATCCCCCAGTATGTGTTGTTGCATTATACTCCTCATGGGTTACCGGTTGGCTTCAAATCATGAGATTTTCTTTTACTCATGCAACACCCCCACCAGCGGATGTCATTTACATTGTTTCCTTCAGCCTTGGGGCCGTCACTGGCGTTTTCTGTTTTCTTTACTTTGCGACGAGGCATCTTTTGCCGCGTAGGCGATATGCCAGCCGGACTTCAAAGCCGGATCTAGCTTGATATCCACGAGTACCACCACAGGACAGGTCGCTGCTGGTCACTATGAGCTATCATACTTTGCATATGCTGCAGACTATAGAGAACTCCATCCTCGGACCTGCTTTCACCCTTTGCTGTCCAAACGCCTTTACCCTCTGACTATCACTCTTTTCCTGCTATCGTCATGCAAATCCACGAAATCTAAATATCTTTGCTACATTTTTACAGCATTGCTATTTGCTTTATTTCCCAATATAATTACTGATGCAGAGTAATTTGTTGAAGACATATATATGATACCATTTACTTTTTAAAGCTGTTGATATTGTTATGCATCTTAATTTCCCCCCTTGTTTTTCATAAAGGGGCCCCCTCCCCTTTCCTCTGTTCTTTTAGACCGCAACGCGATGTTGTTTCAAGATTTAGAGCGTGTATTTATCATGTTATCATTGCTGCTTCCTGTGACATTTATCAGTACACTTATTTTGAACTCTTGTTTCGCAAGGACCCCTCTTGTTCGGCAAGTTCGATTGAACAATGCACACGGCTGATGAACTATTCCTCGAGTTTTATTAGCAAACCTGGCTACAAATACTTCATGTGTCCCACTTCTCTTTCAACACCGTTAGGGCTTTGGGGCCCGCATATCACATGCAACGATAGAGGTACAGCTATACCAATCCAGAGCTGTCAATTTTGGGAATAAAAGCTTAGAACCCTTTATGAGGGTTATCAATTTTCGACGTAGACTCTAATCTTGAGTTGTATTTCAGACAGTAGACAACGGGAATGACATATCTGGTGTACAAGACAATAGTTACTGTCCATGTCTTCAGCAAGAGATGCGAATGCTGTTGCATACACCATCCCGAGGTCAATTATCCTGTTAAAAATAAGGGGAAGCTTTCCACTAGCACCTTGGCCGTTCGACATTTCGCTCCAAGTAGTTTTAATTCCATCTCCCAAGCTTGTTCCCGACGTATATATCACGACCCACCGATGGCGGGAGGTGAAAAACAGCTATTCGACTTTCTGAATATTTGGGTTGAAGGATTGATAATTACACTCCTTACCCGGCTAAATGAATCCGCTGAAGTTAGCTAAATGTTTATGGCGTATAACGCCAGGTCTGTCAGAATAGGAATATTCCCCCACAGGAATAGTGTTAATTCACCAGTTCTATTAGGATCACATATTTCTGCCTGTGTAGGGACGGTTTTATAGCCTCCTCTTTTCAGAATATCTTCATTACATATATGCTACCCCGCCCTATACATCCTAGAGATATCTATCATGAAAATAGAATAACCACCCATGCCATGCTACTACAGTTTACAAGCCCTGCCTGGGAGTTGCTGCTCAATCCATTTTTTTATCAGATCGGTCAACCTATCGATCTCTTGAAATGTGTTTTTAGAGTGCAGGCATACTCGCACCCGTTCAGTTCCCTTGGGTACTGTTGGGGGCATAATTGCACGGACTATTTGTCCCTCGCTTTGCAGGAAGCTTGCAAGCTCACGTGGCATTGCGGTTTGAAGCGAGAAGATAGGAGATCGACCTTGATGTTGCACTCTGATGAGGGCGGGGTCTTCAGGGAGTTGTTTTTCTAGTCTGGTACCCATGTATTGGACAAGTTCGTACAGTTGGGATTGGAGCTGGGTTTGCGATCGTGCGTCAGTATGGCAAGATGATATCAAAAGGGGGGTGGTGGAATCGTTGATTGGAGCGTTGGTCATACAGTCTCTGTTACTCCCTGGCTCATGAGGTCATATACAGCGCGGATGGAGACGAGGGACGGAAGGCTCATCGCTGTAGAGTAAATGAAGCTTCGAGCGTAGTTGATCAGGTATTCTCTGGTTAGGGGAGAACAGAGAACAATAGCTAAAAGATATAGAAAAAAGAAAGAAAAAAGAAGAATAAAAGAGACCAGGGGTGCAGACGTTGGTTAGCTACTTTTTCTCCTTTTCTAGCACTTCTACGCCTGGTGTAGAGCTCCTTATACGGGCCACTCCAAGGGCGCAGCTTAGTGTATCTGGGTGGCAGTGGAATTAAGGGGGCCGGGGTTGGTACCTCCATGACTTGCTAATGCTTTGCCAAAAGTGTGTAACCTGAGGAAAATACGATTCTCCACACCGAGCTCCTGAATGACCCCTGCACCTCGGGGCCCGAAGACACCAGTTGAGTGTGCTTCATCCACAACCATATATCCGTTTCCTTGGGGAAACACTTCCCTAACAACCTCCAGAAGCTCCGCGATGGGAGCAATATCTCCATCCATGCTGTAGAGCGATTCCAATGCAACAAAGACGCTCCGCTCTCCTGACGCTATTAGAGGGTCGTTTTGCACCAGGCCCTGCGCAATGCCGAAAAATGAATCGGTGGAATTATGCTTGAACGGGATCCTTTTAGCCGCCCTTGACAGCCTCATGCCATCATGGACGCTGGCGTGGATCAATTCATCGTACAAAATAACATCCCCTGGCTGCGGAATGCAAGAAAATACCGAGAGATTTGCATCATAACCGGAGTTAAATAGCAAGCCGCTCTCCGCATGGTGGAAGGAGGCTATGAAACGCTCCAACTTCTCTGCGTAGGCAGAATTGCCATCCAAGAGTCGGGATCCTTTACTTGCAAGCGCATGTGAAGAAGACTCACTGGCAAGAGTTTGAAGAAAGTGAGATCGAAGGACGTCTGAGGTTGACAAAGACAGGAAATCGTTGGAGGAGAAATCAACCGAATTGGGCGGTGCAACTTTTAGACGGCGACGATGTCCCTTGACCTCTCTCTGATCCAAACGAGATTGAAAAGCTCGCAGAAGTGGCCCAGAAGGTTCCATTGTGGATTTACAAGTTGACCAGGTCAATCACATCCTAAGAGAGAGTGCATTCAACAGGTTGGGTGATATATATATACTCCAGCACGCTTGTCGGGGTTTTCCATTTATTAACCAGGGTTTTAGTTTTTATGGAACAAAGGCAATCTGGCGCCCGAAGAGGAGCCAGCCATGTTTGGTAATGGCAAAAACTTTGATGGTGTCGGGCATGGGGCAAACACCCATGTAACCCATTTTATTACATGCGACTGCAGCGGAGACTCTCCGCGGGGCCGGGCGTTCGGCAGGGGTTTCTGAGTGCGTCGTCGAATTTCAGTACGACTGAGTCAAACCTGGCTCACCCAGACAGCTGCCCCAGAACCTTGCCCGATAGTACTCCGTATTTTTAACTATTATTGCTAGGACAGAAAAAGGGGCTCGGCGAGTTAACTAGCGGGAGCGACGCTGACGGAGAACCCAGTAACTAACTACTACATAACTATGCCGTTGGGGGTTTGGGGGGGTTGGCGGCCCATGGGGTAGTTAACACGCAGAATTATCCAAGGAGCTTCCTCCGGTGCCCAAGATGCAAATGCCGTAGTGTAGTGTAACTAATTGATGCTCAGCTCCCAGGAGATATCCCCGTCCAGCCGGCGGATTATGCTTTTGTAGGGCTAAAACTTAAATTATGGGGATCGAGGGGTGTTGGAACTTTCCGCAGGCCTCTTAAAAAAACTACTCCTCTCTATTGTAGGTCTTCGGATCCGTTTGTTCTCTATTTAAAAAAGGGAGCCCCTATGTTTAAATTATGGCGCGTGCTGGGGCTTTTCTCTCACGGCATTTGCTAACATATCAAGTATACGGCGCCAATACAAACGTGGGTAAAACGATATTCTCTTCACTCCTCTATAGAGCCCATACCGTATCAAATCCCAAGGCCAACCACTGGTACCTGAAGCCAGTTTCCACCGGGCCTGATTGTGAGCGGGATGATAGGTACGTGCATAACAATGCGTCGATGAAATTGCTTCCTGGATTTCTTTTTCACAGCCTTGTTCCTAGAATTAACTAACTACGTTGGTGTGCCTAACACTAACTCGCGAGCTATAAGACACATCAGCCGCTTCGCTAGGCATGTTTCGTGCAAGTGTTTGTATACATTTGATCGGCCAGTGAGCCCTCATATTGCTGCCATTGGCAAAAAGGTAGGTTTCCTCTCCTTTTTCTACAATATTCGTAACGTGATATCTCAATGACTATCGTACCTCCAGTGTCCCAATGACCGAGAAATAATTGAGGCGGTCAGTCAGACCCTTAATGGATGGGCGCAACATGGACAAGGACTCGCGCTTGTTGAGACAGCGGGAGGAGTTCTGTCTCCCGGTCCGAATGGCACACCGCAAAGCGATGTCTATAGACCTTTGCGATTACCTGTCATCCTGATCGCGGACTCAAAATTAGGAGGCATCTCATCTTCCATCGCCGCGTATGAGAGTCTGGTACTCCGCGGATATGATATAGATGCGGTTGCAGTGTTAGAGGATAACTATTATCAAAACCACGAATATCTAGAGGATTTCTTTGCCTCCAAGAAGAGTATTCCAGTTCTGGTGTTTTCTCAGCCTCCAGAAAAGAAGTTGACAAGCAATGGTTACCCTGCTGAGAACGATGAGGAGGCAATGTCAAAGTACTACGAGCAACAAGTTGAAAAGCTTGTAACAGAAAATCACTCGCCTCTGTCTGGGTTTTTGGATGGACTGTCCGAAAAACATCATTCCCGGATATCAGAGCTTGAAGCTATGCCTTCCAAGGCTCATTCGTCCCTTTGGTATCCATTTACCCAACACAAGTCAATAACTTCAGGAGACATCATGGTAATTGATTCAGCGTATGGAGACTGTTTCCAGACCTTGAAGGGCAATTCTACAAATCTTTGCTCGAACTCAACCACTTCTAACATTACACCTGCCCAAACAGACACACCCAATTTGTTACGCCCCACATTTGACGGGTCTGCATCATGGTGGACGCAGTGTCTCGGACATGGAAATCCCGAATTGTCGTTGGAGGCCGCGTATGCAGCCGGCCGCTATGGTCATGTTATATTCCCAAGTGCAGTCCACAAGCCAGCCCTTTCCCTTGCGGAGGCATTAATCAAAATGATGGACAATCCTCGATTAACCAGAGTTTTCTACTCTGATAATGGTAGCACTGGGATGGAGGTAGCTGTGAAGATGGCTCTGAGGGCAGCGTGCAAGCGATATCAATGGGATTCCAGCAAGGACGACATTGAGATTTTAGGCCTACGTGGAAGCTATCACGGCGACACTATTGGGACAATGGATCTTTCGGAGCCGTCAATCTACAATAAAAGGGTTGAATGGTACCGTGGCCGTGGCCATTGGTTCGACTTCCCTACGGTAAAAATGGTGCGGGGAAGATGGATTGTTCAGACCCCGGCAGGATTGAAGGAAGCCTTGGGTCCAGATGCAGAATTTTCTACATTGCAATCTATCTTTGACCTCGACCAACGCAGGAGTTCCGAGGCTAGCGGACGTTACAAAATTTACATAAAGAAAATTATAGAAAATCTTACCCTCCGGGATGGCCGTAAGTTTGGAGCTCTGATCATGGAACCAGTCATCCTGGGAGCTGGCGGGATGTTATTCGTGTTAGCATTCCATCTTTTCTTTTCTTTTCTTTTCTTTTCTTTTTAACCCGCGGTTAGCCATCGCTAACTTTGAAATCATTCGCAGTGATCCACTTTTTCAACAATCTATGGTTGACGTTGTTCGGGAAAACCCGGCCTTATTTGGACAGGGACAAACTACACAACGATCACGACATCATAATACATGGTCTGGCCTGCCTGTGATTTTCGATGAGGTTTTCACAGGCCTCTATCGTCTAGGCCGAGTTTCCTCCAGTTCCTTCCTGGACACACATCCTGACATCTCGGTACATGCCAAGCTACTGACTGGCGGACTCTTACCCCTTTGCGTAACTCTAGCAGGCCAGGATGTCTTTGAGGCTTTTTGCAGTCCACATAAAGCCGATGCACTGCTGCATGGACACAGTTACACTGCACACCCTGTCGGCTGCAAGGTGGCGGAAGCTTCGCTTCGCATGTTGAGCACGGCGGATGCAGAGAGACATAGGAAGATCCAACAGCGCAATCAAAAGCATGGCGATCCTCTAACGGCCGCCGGGGACATGGATCGTGCGCTGAATCGTGTTATCGATCAGATGACCGATCCACAAGGGCAACAGCAACAGTCGCGGCAAGTCTGGAGTAGCTGGTCCGAAGAACTGGTTCGCGACCTCTCACATTCAGAACAGGTTGAAGGAGTGTTTGCTATAGGCACTGTTATAAGCATTTCCCTTCGAAACCAGGATGGTGGTGGTAAGTAGTATATCTCCTGCCTTGTTAAGACGATCCATGTTCCCATCCCGCTGACAGAGGGTTGTTGATTCCAGGATATGATTCAAATGCTGCATCTGGCCTGCAGAGGAGACTAAGCGAGACGAATCCTGACGGATTTAATATTCACTGTCGTGTGCTGGGGAATGTCCTGTATTTAATGTGTGATTTAACATCAGATCTAGATGAGTTGGCTATGGTAAACAAGGCCCTTCGATCTGCTCTTCTGTGAGAGTCTATTTTGTCCAAAGGGTTTTTTTTTTGTTATTGTTGTTTTGTTGTTTTCCCCGTCTTTAAGGTAATATATAGATATAGAGGGGTGGTCGGGAAGATTATGGATGGATTAAAAGTTCTTTTGCTAAATAGACTTGGCGGGGTAGATGTATAACTATTACTTTTTTATTCATTGCATGAAAATATGGAAAATATAACAAATATAAAATGTATGCTCAAACAATTTTTCTTTTTCTTTTTTTTTTCTTTCTATTAGCTCGCTGCAGCAACCGCAGCGGCAGCATCCGAAGAAGCTCGGAACTCCTTCCGCTGGTAAGCCTGCATTGGATAGAATCCCCATTTCGCAAACATCTTCTTATCTTCCTCCCAGCCATTGCAATCGGTGGTAAGCATTTTCTCACCAGTGAACACTGAGTTGGCCCCAGCCATGAAGCACGCAACCTGCTGCTCCTCAGTCATGCTTATGCGCCCTGCGGACAATCGAACAGTGGTCTTGGGCAGGATGATCCTCGCCGTCGCTACTGTGCGCAGCAATTTGTCGAATTCGATTGGTTTTCTGTCACCCAGCGGGGTTCCCTTGATCGGGACAAGGGCATTTACAGGAAACGACTCTGGATGAGCTGGAAGCGTGGCTGCAGTATGCAACAGGCCAACTCGATCTGAGTCCTCCTCGCCTAAACCTAGAATTCCGCCGGAGCACACATCGATACCCGCTTCGCGGACGTGGCTCAGCGTTTGGAGACGCTCGTCATACGAGCGTGTAGTAATGATGGATGGGTAAAATTCCCGCGAGGTATCGACGTTATGATTATAAGCTGTGAGCCCTGCTTCTTTCAGCTCCCTGGCCTGATCCCCATCGATCATTCCAAGAGTCACACAAACTTCCATATCCAACTTTCGGACACCGGAGATCATTTCCTTGACATTTCGCAGACTGGTTTTGCGACCGCGCATGTCCCGCCATGCTGCTCCCAGACAGAAGCGCGTGCTACCGTTTTCTTTCGCGATGCGGGCCGCTTCAAGAACGGAATCGACAGTGCTCATTTTCGTAGCTTTCAGGCCGGTGTTGTATCGTGAGGATTGTGAGCAATACGAGCAATCTTCCGTACATCCGCCGACCTTGATATTCATTAGAGTGCAGAGCTGGATAGCCGAGGGGTCATGGAATCGCCGGTGGACAATGGCCTGTGGGCACCGGGGAAAACCATTAGCACACTTCTAGCCTGCGGTCAAGTAACTATTGTAATGAGTGTGGCTCTTTTTCCGGTTAGGGATAACTCGTACTGCGGCATAGGTAAGCTGATGTAGGGGGGTATCATATATCTGTCTGATTTCATCCCGAGTCCAATTGATGCGGGGACCTTCAGCGGCAAGCGCATCTTGCAGGACTTTTGGTATTGACGCAGCCGCCGGAGATATAGATGTTGCCGCTCGGTTTTGTGTAATTGGGCCGTAAGTGCGTCGAACGCTTTTGCTCACGAGCGCAGGTAGCCTCATCGACGCCATTTTTTTTTTTTTTTTTTATTACAATCGGTGTGCCAGGGCGTCGGCCAGCTAACTACTGGGAGGGGAAGATAATAATAATAATAGGTAGTAATTGAAATGGATGCGACCAACAAAAGCTGTGGAATTATCACCAATTCTGATTAGTCTTCACATGTTTCACGGGTGCAGACAGACAAGCCGACTGAGGGCTTTGTTGGAAGAAACCCAGTGGGAATGAGAGCAGCCTTAAACTCATTGGTATACCGTGGGGGGTAGAGTAAGCCCCAACGCTTCGCTCCGGATTGGTCTTTTTCTAAAATTAAAGGTTCCGGCTGGGGCAATTAAGCTTTCCGTGGTGCTGATGCCCCTTGGATCCAGGATTTCAGAACCCTGTTTGGGCTTTGAGGAGAATGCCGCCAATAGAACAACTGCCCGTCGTTCGGGACGGGGCGTCAGCCATGTAACTGAATATGATCCCCCCGGGTGAAGCAATTTTGTTTACAAGTTGAGCGTGTATCCCCCTCGTCCATCTTTTGTTGCACAATTAGCGCGATTTCATTAGTGTATATTATACGTGATATTATTGGCTAAATGGTGTAATATTGCGTACTATTTGGTATTAGTGTATTATAATAAGCTAAGCCTAATTACGTTATATAGATTCTTCAGCTCTGGCCAATGCCATGGAATTCCTCCCAGCATCTAGTTTTCAAGCAAAGAGCCACATTCTTACATGCTGAGCATCCAGATCTTGATCTAGGAGCTTGTCTACTCTCCTGCTGACCTAGCTTTCGCATATATCAACACCAGACACAAATTGTAGGCTTTGGTAGAGAAATTCATTGATGAATAAGCTCTAGATTTGATCACTCATGGGGTAGATCATCATGGATCTTCAAATTGAATTCAAAGAGTTGCTGATAGAGCTTCTCACAGAAGCTTATATGAGTAGGTAGCCTAGAGACTCCCTGCTGCTTCATATATATATATACTGAAGCCTCCACGCGTTGACAACAGCAGCATCCAGAATCCAATAGAAAAATAGGCAACCAGGTCTGATAGCTCACTCTATGAGAGCTATAGGAAGCTCTATACTGATTTGCTAGGTCTACTCCATTCATATTATGATTATAGTCATCAATAATCTTTGGAATCTGAAGGTTCTTCCTAGGTTGATTCTCAAAGACTGGGTGGACTATATGAGCATTGGTAGAGAGTTCTCCAGGCCGTCTTCAAAATTGTTCAATGAAGGTGTCCAAAGAATGAATAGTAGTAAGAGCTAATACCATATTATTGTCTTGCCAGGCTAGACAGAGGACCTTATTCACTTCCATAGCATGTAGAGTATTCCATAGAATACTCTTTTGAATGCTCTCAAAGCTCTGCTAGAATAGGGAGAACCTGATTAGAGCAGGTAGTCCCACAAGCTCCATAGCCATGCTCTCAAAGTAGGTGGAATAATTGAACAGAGGTAGAGTAGTTGTCTAGGTAAATTGAGTATGGAGTGACTTGTTGATTAGCTGACTCTTCAGCAGAAGGCCTAGTAGGAGCTTCACTAGTAGGGAGGGCTTTGATGATAGAAGCTTCAATGATAGGAGTCTCAGTAGGAGGTCTAGTATTTGATTCCTCAGTAGGGTCTAGTATTCGATTCCTCAGTAGGGGGTCTAGTATCCGATTCCTCAGTAGGTCTAATAATAGGGATCTTAGGAAGCCGCTGAATCATATTCATGACCATGGATCCAGTTCTGGTAATTCCTGGAAATTGAAACATAGGCATTATGCCCTGCCGGCGGCTAGACCAGGAAAATGTCCAAAGATATCCATGTTCTGCTAGTCCAAAGACCTTATATCCCTGAGGAATTGGCTTAGCAGGCATCTTATATGTGTGCTGACTTCAACCAAAGCATCTAATCATGATTTCATCAATGGAAATCTCTGAGTCAGGGGTGTAATATTTCTGGCAGGCATTATGGAAGTTAGAAGTCAAAGGCTCTATCTTATATCACCAATCTTTATTCTTAGAATCTGGCTGGCGAGCTTCTCGAGGGTTGGATATATGGAAATAGTGCTTGATTTGCTCAAAACGTTTCAAGGTCATATAGGATTGAACTGAATGAATAGGACCTTCTCTCAGATTATTCCTCCAATAATGATCAGTCCAGCTGGATTTATGAATCCCCATATAGATAAGAGCTCCTAAAAAGACCTTTATTTCCTCTGAAGTGGTCTTTTTCCATGGACATTGCTGAATAGAGGTCTTCAATTCCTTAGATGTTTCCATAAATATAGAGGGTTCTGCAGAAGCTTCCATAGGGATTTCCTCTTCCTTATCCTTCTCCTTATCCTTCTCAAAGCTCTCTGGAGCTTCATTATCAGTATCTCCATCATCTCCCTTCAATTTTGCATAGAGATTGGTTGAATTGACGATATTACGAATGGAATCTTCAGAGAAGAATAAGGTAAATAAGGCATAGGGGCTTTGAACACCAACATCTGGTGGAATATGAAGATTTGGCAGCCGTGAACTAGGTTCTAGAGGAAGAAATTTGACTGATTCTAGAGGTGGTATCTCTGCAATGACTTCCTCAATTACTCATTTTCACTTTGTCGAGGTTCTACCTGGCTTTTTCATAGACTCTAGAGAATATATTAGTTATTTGATGCATAGATTAAGATCAGGATTCTAGAAAATCATCTGAATTCCCTGTAGGTTCCATATTTGCAGGTGGGTAGGGCTCCATGGTAGGCATGTAGGTAGGTCTGAATTCTCAACGCACTTTCTGCTTACATGAAAATCGCGAAAGTGTGGATCTGTAGTGACCAATAGCAGCCCATACAAAATAGTGCGTGAACCTATTGGTTGAGACATGCTGACAAATGCCTTTATTTTACGCCTAGTGATACCACGCTAATTGTGCAACAAAAGACGGACGAGGGGATAAGTAGTTAATAACTAACTAATGCACGTCAAGGTGACAACATTGTCAACTTCCGCAGGCTGGTTGAAGGTCTCATTAACTTCAACCTCGCAGCCCAGTGTGGTTAACTGCTGAAGTAGCTATTTATCTCAAGAAGTCTGGTGTCAAGTCGTTTTAAGGGCCCGGCATCCGAGTGGTGAATTTCAAGGATGATCTTGATCTCAGCGTATAACTAACCAATGCCTGCGTCTCTGTATTGAGGCGTTGGGGGGGGGGGGGGTCCCTCGAGAAGGAGGGAGGAGTCTCTAGAATGTCCAACGACATGGGATATATGTGCACCATTGACATGACGGGAGTATCATTGATTCTGATCTCTTTCACGGAACTACAAACTTGTTATAAACTAGGACCGGATTGAAGACGCAAGACAGTCTGACTTTTGCATTGGCAGTTACATCCTTCGCGGTACAAGTTGGGGATAACTATAGAAGTCGATCCTGATTCCTATATAAGGGTATCACGGTGGGCAATCACCGCGGCTGAGGGAAGACAGACGGCAGATTTACCTTTAGATGCACACCGTCGAACCTCACGGCCGGGGTAAGCCTCTGTGAGAAGTGATGCCCAAGCAACAAGTGAGAGTCGGGGCCTTATATCGAATGCACCATCCATCGAAGTGCCGTCATGTCGCTTAGCTAGAGACATGCCCACGAGATAGAGGTAACCTTAGCAGCGCAGCGCGCCTCTTCCACTTGGCGAAGCCGCTCTCTGCGTTCTTTGCATCCAAATAAATGCAGCTTCGGGTCTGTCGTCTATTGTGGTGAATTGCATGATCGCACCTTTTACCGCTGGTACGAAATGAAAGAAGGGATCAAGAGGAGGACATAGTTGTCATGGCGGGAGGAGAGGATAAATGTACTCAGGTACAGTTGTGGATAGCGTTGAGATTACGTGGAAGCTGTTGTTGCGTCCAAGAGGAGGTCCACACTGGAGATTTCTACAATCCCCGGAGTTTTAGCGATGGCAAAAGCCTACTAATGAAGGGAATTTACCTCGAGCTACAGTGGTTTGCCAAGGGGCGGAAGGGATAGTTAGTTTGAGCTTCCTATTGTTGAAGGTTTGTAGTCTGCAATGAGAGACTGAAGAAAAGAAGATCCGACGTCGCTTGCAGAGGATATAAGATGACAGTGAAAACAGAAATTTTATGTGTATCCGTATAGTGTTCTCTCTTTGCACCATCTATGGAGTTATATGATCCAGACGATTCTATTTACAAGTCAATGAGAAGATACCAAGAAGTTGTTGCATTTCTGAAGATCATCAAACCTGCTCCATCCCACGCTTAACCATAACCCATGACATTCATAGGCGTGCAGGCAAATCATTCATTCTCTCACCACTGTATCCATATTTTTTTTTTTATCAAAGTTATCCTAGATCTTCACATCTCGTTTCTTCGTCTTCAAAAACCCCTTGGAGCCTCTCATACCAAAGCCCCATCTGATTTGGTTTGCAACCTTAATTTCAGTGCCCAAATCCTCTGCAAACTGCCATACGGAGCCCGGGTTCTTCTGGAATTGCCGACCAACAAATACAATATCAAGCCCTTCCTCTATCAGCCTATTCGCATCGTTGCCGTTATTAATCATCCCGACCGATCCAACGAGAAGTTTGTCTCCCACAGCCTTTTTCACCGCAAACGCAAGGGGGGCTTGGAAGCATGGCCCTGGCTTGATTCTTTGATCGGGGTGATTCCCACCCGAGCTAACGTCCAGTAAATCGACTTCCCCTTTCTCTGCGAGGATTTTTGCAAATAGTACGGTATCTTCAGATTTCCAGCTCTGGAGGTCCGGACGGGATTCCTCCAGCCACTCCGAGGCGGAAATCCGCAGGAACAGGGGCATGTCTTCGGGCATGTTCTGGCGGGTAATGGTAACGATCTCGCTGCTAAGACGGGTACGATTTTCGAAGCTACCCCCGTACTCATCTGCGCGGTTGTTTGAGGCTGGTGAGCAGAATGAGAAGAGGAGGTAGCCGTGCGCATTGTGTATTTCGATATAGTCCACACCCGCCTTCACTGCACGTCTCACGGCAGCACCCCATGCTTCCTTCACCTCCTCAATATCCCGTTTCGTCATTGCTTTTGGTTGCGCCATCTCGGCTGAGAACGGGATATCACTGGGTCCCTTGACATTCTTTGGCCAGCCACCTGCTTGTTCCGTTGCAACTTTATTTACTGCCAGGAAAGGAGCCAAGCTACTCGCCTTGCGCCCTGCATGCGCAAGTTGAATGCCGATTACTTGATTCTGGCTGTGCACAAATTCCACCACTCGTTTGATCGGCTCAATTTGCGAATCCTTCCATAAGCCTACATCCTCCGGTGAGATGCGACCTTCGGGAAGAACCGATACTGCTTCCGTCATGATAAAACCGGGTCCTCTCATGGCGATTCCTCCGAGATGGCTCATATGTCCATCCTGCGCAAAATATTGGCATAGTGGAGACTGCTATGGACCCTCATTCCATCAGTATTGGATATTAACATTTGCACGAGATAATCGATCGAATTCATACCCCAATGCGATTCTGGAAGGTTACGCCCCTCACTTTCAAAGGTTGGAAAAGCCTGGGTGGCCGGGAGCCATCAGATTGGGGGTCGGCAGCGGTCCCGGAGGGGGGATTTTGATATGGAGTGAAATACCCCACCCCGGGCGTGGGGTCATTCCGAACGATATTCTGGGATGGCATGTTCTAATGATGGGCGATGAGAGCTTGTGGAAATCACTGTTTCAGGTACAATATTGGGGCGCTGCTGAGCCTTCTTTCGTAGATGGGAATAGATGGGCGAGAATGCGATCCACCAGGCAGCTCAAACGAGGACCACTGCAAACAGGCGCTGATATAGAATTTTAGATTCTGCTTCGCCAGAGCGAATGAGTAAGAAAAAAACGGCGAAACATACTCAATGAATGGCAAACACTGAGGAATAATGCCATGCTTTGAAATCAAATCTCCACTCGATCTGATCGGGGGCATCCATATTGGCCCACAGGTGACCAAATTCAGAGACAAGCCAGGTGCCCTAACTAACTAAATAGTAAAAAAAGCCCAGGTTTACCCGCGTCCGTAACCCGCTAACAGGGCTGGGGGGTTGCAGTCCACTGCGTAGGTTAATCGCTTATAGTTAAATTTTAAGCTGGAACCTCGGAAGAACTTGTATGAAACCTTGGAAACATGTCCCTAATCAAATAGTGAGTTGATCAACTGAACGAATAGTCATGTAAACTCTCGCATGAGGGGAGCACCGAATGTCTGGATACGGGCCTTTGAAAAATTGAGTAATGATTAGGAAGAGCTAACTCGCCTTGGAAGATATCACTCCAGCATCCACTTCTCACTTCTCGGGTTCCTGTAGTTCATCGTTAAGACGCTTAGCTAGCTAAATAGCGAGTTAGTTAATTTACTCGTCAATCAGTTTCTTCATGAATGCGACATCATCATCATCATCATCATCATCATCATCATCATCATCATCATCATCACAGCAATCCATCCATATTTCGGATCAGTCGCCCCGGAGCTCGACGCGTGCAATTCGGCCCGCACAATTCGTGGAATTCTCATTTCTAGGGCACCAAGCAGGGATAACTGCTTCTATCTGCTATGGATGTGGACCCGGACAGACAAGTTAACCGTCCTCTGGGCGTGGATCTAAGACCACCAGCAAGGTCCACAAGGTTGGTTGGTTGCCTTATCTACAACATACCAGAAAAAAAATTAGTGATAGTGATGCTGTTAGCCTCTTCTTGGTGATGGCCAGCCTACGTGAGAAAACTACCGGGCCAGAAAGAGCAATCTTTATACGACGCCTTGGGCGATTTTAGTCATATATATTCGCCGACACTAACATGCTCCTTATTCAAATCAACACCCCCTCTTGAATGACACACATCTGTGGCTGCTCACGAAACTTCGGACTGTGAGAAAAGCACAGCGCCGCAAGGATGAATTCTCGAGAGCCTCCGAGGATACACATTCTGACACAGCCACAACGTGACGGCCACCTAGTTGTCGATCGACCGTAGTATTGAGAGCGCGTATCAATTGCTGCGTGTCTGGTAAATTCCGCCGCGCTTCACTTGATGTCACAGTCTCGCGCTTAGACTGTGGTGGTGGCATTTCACCCTTGTGCATTCTAGAAACAGTTAATGTCGTTAGCTATGCAACGAGGGGCGACTTGACAACAGATCATCTGAATAGGTTGTTGGAGCCTTTTATATACCCTCTTTGGGACATGCATACCTGTCCAACATTTCTTTGCAGCTTCTTCTGCATCATGGCCCCAGAGCAGCTGCTGTGTTTCCCGATCATTCCATTTATCCGGACTGCTATCCCCTTTCATCACGGTTGCAAACCGTTCATCCCTTGCGACTTGCTCTGGCCCGTCAGGAAGATGAAGGGGAATTCTATTCGCAGTACCAGACTGCTGGACGGCTTCTGCACGTTTTTTCCGACACTTCTCATACACGCCAAGAGCAAACGGGATGCTTTTCACGCTCGATATGTTGGACAGGATTACCCCAAGAGCGGCTGCATCCTCAAGTGCCTGGGCAGCGCCTTGAGCGATATAGGGCCTGCGCGAATCAGCAATCGGTTGATCCATGCATGTGGCTTGCCACCTAGATCTGGATGCCTGCAACTTACAGCATGGGATGACATGCGTCACCAACTAGAGTGCACGAACCTTTTACCCAGGTTAGCAATGGCGGATGTAAACAAAGTTTTGATTTCAACACCTGAGTCGAAGCTTCTATCAACTTCAATACTCGAGGTTCCCAGCCACAGAACATCTCCATCATCTCCTCTTTTGTCCCGGGAATTGTCCAGGATTCTCCCACGCTCCCGTTGTCGGGATGAATGAAAACTGCATTGTACAGTTGGTGGTTGCGTATAGGATAGCCTACGATATGTCGATGCGGGCCGACCCACCTTACTGCCTTTGGCTTGTCTATTAATTTTGCAAGTTCTTTATCTCGAAGCATTTTTTCACGGTGTATGAGGATTCGGAATGCCCTATCCCCGGTAGGCAGTATTCCGTTGGCCCTGTCCGGAATCATCCTGTTTCTGATCATGGATTTGATCCCATCTGCTCCAACAATCACATCCCCAGTTACCATTTCACCATCTTGAAGCCAAACTGCTGTGCGATCGAAGTCAATATCAGTTATTGTTGCGCCGAGTCGCATCTCAATATTATCCAGCTCGGATATCCTGTCAATAAGGGCTCTCTGGAGATCCGCCCGGTGTATGACTGCAGTTTTGCCGTATTGGTGATTAACGGGGATTTTGCTCAGGACCTTGCCATTTTGCCATCGAACAACCTCTATTGTCTCAAGGACAACAGCTTTCGCTTGGATCGCGGGCTCGATTCCCAAGCCTATGGCACTGAATGTTAGCCTGAAAGAATTAAACATTCGATGAGAGATCACTTACGAGCAAGGATATTACGCATGTTTGGAGCAATTTGGATTCCTGCACCGATCTCCTGGATCTGTTGAAGCGGTCAGCGTTCTCCTTTCCGCCATCCACTATTCCACCGGCTAACAGGCACGTTTCACATACCTCTGGTAAAATCTCGAGGACGAGCACCCTGTGCCCCCGAATTGCCAAAGATATTGCCGTTGCCAACCCTCCAATACCTTCAACGAAGATAACAAGTTAATTCATCTTTTCCACCCGTTGATTATGTTCTCCTCCCGGATCTTGATTTCATACCTGCGCTATCTCGCCCGGTTAGCTCAAAACCGATATCTGAGGTGGAGATGACGGTATATATTAATGTCAATGAACATTTAAATATATCACCTATACGTACCCAACGACAACCACACTCAGAGATCGTTTTGCTTTCAAAAGAACCATTTCGTCCACATCGTTCTCCTAGCCCAAAATCCCCAATGGAGCTTGGTGTATAAATTGAAGAAGGAGGAGGAGGAGGAGAAGAAAAAGAGACGTACTCGAGTCAACCAGATGAAAGGGCAGGGGCTTTGGAATGTGCGTTCATCGGAGGTTTATGTACGAATACTGCTTCTCCCATCTCGCCATTTTTTTGGTGGTGGTTCTGGAATCCTGCGGCTTGTGCGTTTTGAAGAAAACTCGGGACAACGCCTCGTACTCACCTTAGGTGTGGTTCAGCAGAATGTGTATCCTGCAGCTGTCCTCATCTTTGAGTCTTCTAGAACTACCCAATATTTTACTCACTAGCGCCCTCCTCTGGTAACCTGACTATTAGATCGTGGATGCTCTCGTCGGGTAGTTTGCCTTCTTGACGGCAGATAACAAGACTGTTTCGCAAATTTAGTGACTTTAGATACTATCCATTCCTTTTACATCATGTTTTGACAATTACAATCGGCAGATTTGATGATACAACAAGTCCACCCTGTCAGTTAATCCTGGCCAGCTCGTTTAGCTGCTTTTCTACAACCACATGTTCGAACCGGGGAAAGCTAGTTGGGGGCCAGCTGTCTTGATACCATCTGCATGCTTTGCCATAGGTAATTGCCGCTGCATTCTCTGGACTGTACAACCAACCAACCGGCCAGGATCTTGACTCTCTTATATATGTTCTTGGCTCCACTTCAACGGGCAGTCGAGTGTCATATTCTTTTAACGTGTGACTAATTGCGAAGCACGGCTTTGCTCGGGAATCTCATTGCCAGGGCCATTTAACTAGGCAGTTATATATTTCATTAAAACTTCTGGTTTCTCCGTGTTCTCTTTGCAGACGTTCATTACTCTGCGAGCCTGAATCGGCCCCTCAACTATTATTGCATTTGGGGTGCACAAATAATTACCAGTATCTCGCTGATGTTAAAATTTGGGGTTATACAGATAACCATCATATTAGTTCTGAATATCATAGGAAAGGAGCGGCAAAAATATGGGGCGAGAAAAGAAGTGGAGAACCCGAGAATTAAAAAAAAAAAAAAAAAAAAAAAAAAAAAAAAAAACTCATTCCAGATATAAAAATGGGGCAGATGTTCATATCCTCCGTGCGCAGCGATCTGCAGGGCCGCATATCCCCACGCCCACGCTAGTTAAGTGAAAGGACGCCAAATAATACAAGAGTGTGGCGGGAAATCAATATATCCCCAAACACCAGACCAAAATCCATGAAATTGTCAATACTCCATACTCCGTACAAAATGGGCGGAGTTCCCATGATTTTAATGCAACTTGCTCGGTGCAGGGCCCCAAAGGACGTGCTTGTGACTACCCAGCCGTGTACGGAGGTATGGGGAAATTTTAGGTTAGTCAAATAATCATGCGGAAGTAAGCGATAGCGGGTCGGATCGTTAGTCAACCCAAAGAGCAACCCAAAGAGCAAGCAACAAGGATGCTTCATTATTGTTCATTTATTCTTGTTTGATTTCTTGTGGTTACATTGCGGGTTTTTCATCCGGAATCGGAACCATGGCCTCCAAGCCGTTTTCATCGATTCTCCTGAGATACATCTTCCCCACAAATGAACGAAGTGTTTCTGCGGGGCTGATACAGGGTTCAGAAATCGGCTATGAAACATCAGAAGATAAATTGATTCATGGTAGCTGTTCCACCCTAAGCTATCAATGAGCATGACCCGAGGGTTCTGGTGCGCCAGGTCATGTTGTAGCAGTGAGTTGTGATTCTGTGAACAAGCGTCGAATTTAGCAAGACCGTATATCTTGTTCCCCTGCAACGGCGGAATTGTAGGCTTCTTGTTCAAACGATATCTCTGGATCTATATCTTGCTTTCACTTGAATTGATTCTAAAATTTCCGCTGTCCATAGTCCATGCTGGAAGTTTATGCATTGTCCAACTGAGAGTGTGCCATCCCATCAGACTTGCAAATGGAATTCTGGGGATCTCAAGATGTCATTGGCCCGCAGAAAATTGCTCAATTGCGGGATAAACCCTTTTGAGTTGCTTGGCTAGTTGATGAACTTGCCGTACGCGCGTAACCTGCATTATCTTAGTTCGTGACTGATCTTTGTTTTCTCTCTAATCTCCTTGATTGCGGGTGGCACTATTTCCAACTTTCTCATACTGCTCGATGGCTGGGATAGCAGATGCCCATGCGTATATCGCAATTAGTAATACTCTCGCATGTTCAGAGCGCAGTTTGGGAGAGCTTCCACCCAGGGTTTTCATTCTCTTCATCAAAATGATCGAGTCTCATTGACTACTCCATAGTTGATCGAAGATAGTGCAGCTGATGCACATTTAAACCTGCCATGTATGCAATCTTGGGTTATTCAACTCGGATGATTGACTTTCTTAAGGTATTTCCAGGCTTCTAATGTCCTTGGATCCAACCATTTTCTGGCACAAAATTTGGGACAGATATTTAACTCTGTAGTTTGCAGCAGGGCAATTTTTATAGGGCCCGACTATTGGGATTTTGGCGTAAATAGATTAACGTCCACGTATTAAATTGTCAAAATTATCTGTTGATCCTTAGTCTTTTCCTTTTCCCCCTTTCATTATCATTATTTTTTTTTGGTTGGTTTGTTGCTTTACCTTGTCTTGGAATTTTTTTTTTTTTTTTTGGCTGAGTTTGCAGATCCTGCCGCCGAGGAAACGGTGACCAGCCATAGTTATCCCTCGTAGGGTTGAGAACCTTTGCAACCACTTAGCTGCATCTCACCATCCCCTATCCCTTCTGCAGGTTCGTTTGCAAGATCGGTCCACCCTCAAGGCGGATGGGCTGGTTGAGTCCGGGAGAAGTGACCGGCGGTGGAAAATCCAAGTCTCTTAAGCGAATCTGAGACTTGGGAATAGTTCGAATTCCGAAGAGGGAGCCTGCAAAGAGAGAAATGAGGAATGGAAACATTCTGACATCCTAGGGAGGAGTCTTGTCATGTTAACTGAAAAGTTCTCATTTCTTGGACATTAGGTTAGTCTTTGTTAAACTAACTATGGGGTATAAATCAGGCATATCCCAGAATTATGTCCTTGACTTCTCATCAGCATGCTTCCAGATCACAACCTGGGAAATCCCAATTTCGTATCGCCTCTGAAAAAGTGCCATCTGTTGAAACGATGTTGCAGCATAGAGGGATATCAGATAACGTTTTTAATATAGGAAAAGAATGACAATTGAAAACGCCATTCGGTGAAAAAAAAAAAGAGCACCATCGGTGGGACATCTCGGATCACCTTCACCCAGAGAAAGTGAAACCCGGAAAATATTTTTGCGAAAATTGGGCCAGACTGGGAGAATCATATAAAATTTAAAAACATGGAAAGCTAGTGCTTCTGGAAATCGCCTCATCGGATAAAATCGGGAAAAATAGTACAGTATGGTATCGAAATCGGTCGCAAAAGAAGAATAGAAAACCATGGTGGACGAAATCACTCCTCAAAGGAGGGGAAAAATTCTCTGTTGAGATCAGAATTTCCAGTAAAAACAACCAAACATCATTTGACGCAAGAAAAGAAAAAAAAAAAGAAAGAAAGAAAAAATCCATGGATCGAAGAAAATCATCTCGTGGAAACCGCGAGAGGGAAAGAGAACACACGGAATGCTGTGCTTGGATGCTTATCCTGTAAATCGACTTAGCCTTCTCAATCCACGTTGAACCTGAGATTTTGTCTGCGTGGGTGCGTCCCAGTACCCATCAACGTTCCATCATTTTTCCGGCCCAGCAAAGTGACTTCCCCACCCCTACTTGCGGTGCAGACATTGTATTGTGCGTGCAAAGATGTTGCGAAGAGAAGGCAACTTTGCTTTCAGGCTCGAAAACTTCGGCTCCTTGTTGTTTGTCTTGACCACCTTGGTCTCCAGCTCGGGCCAGGCTGCGTACTCGTTGACAATTGAGCTATCATAGATGACGCCGTATCCTATCAACATACGCAGAATAGCCTTATTGCGCACGTGTTTCACAGCATTCAATGGGGAGCCATGGCGTCCACCCTTGGAGTTCACATCGGCACCTTTCTTGAGCAGCAAGCGGATGATGGGCAGATTCTGTTTGCGAATGACAGTTTGGAGGGTCGAACGCTTGGGGTTCATGGCAGCCAACGCATTTGGATCAGCACCGGCTTGAAGCATGTCCTCAACAACACGAGTAAGACCCGCTTTCACGGCAAGGTGCAAGAGCATGGGATTCTTGGTTCGAACAATCAGATTTTGACGTGATTTTCGCAATGTCTCGCTGATACTTTGCGAAGATCCCCTTGACAAGAGTGACGTATTTCGCCACATTGTCGCTCGTGGTCGAGATGTAGGCCAGAACGCGGGGATTATCGCGCATAAGTACCTGAAGTCTGCCGTTGCGGTCAGGAACACGGGTTATGAGTCCGTTGGATTTTTCAAAATGTGGTGCAACCCCTGGACGCTCGATGAGCTTGACAAGGGCATCAAGTGTGCTGAAACGCGCCGCGAGCTTGACGTTGTATGTCGTGACTCGGATACCGCGGTTGAGGAGCAGGACAGCCATATTTTCGAGATTGTTGTGGATGGCAAAGTCCAGGGCGTTGTAGAAATAAGCGTCGGTGTCATCAATATCCGCCCCAAGGTCGAGCAACAGCTCGACAGCTTCGACGTTGTTGTTCGCCACGGCTACTCCGAGTGGGAGAATGGTCTTGTTGTGAACTGGATTGACATGTACCGCATGATCAAGGAGACGCTTCATCATCGGCACATCGTTTTTCAAAATGGATCTGACCAATGGAGTCAAGCCAATGACACCCTCTTCCTCATTCGGGGCTGATGTAGCGAAACAGAACGGAGGCCCAATCTGTGGTCCCCAAATTGGACGGCATGGGTGATTGGCGTTAACCATTCGACGGAAGACTCGCGGGGACGCACCAAAACGGCCGATTTGAACCCAAGACTGAGCAGAGCGTCGACGAATTCCAAGTTTTGCTTGTGGATGGCGAAAGCTACCGGATGCTCTCCCCTTCCGTAGAATTCGACCTGGTGGACGCCATAGCGGTGAAGAAAGGTTAGAGAACCCAGCTGGCCATGCTCCGTGGACAAGTTCATCAGATTGGATTGTCCACCTGCACGGATAACGCTTGTACCCCGGCCCAGGAGCAGACGCATGCAAGTGGTAAACCCACGGATAGAAGTGGCCCTCCTGCATCCATGCCTCGGGCGTTCCAGAGGTGACTGGGCGACGTTGACGTCTAATTTTGTACCTAAACACAGAGTGCCCGACTGTGATGATTCTCTTTTTGGCTTCAACAAGCTCGGGGTAATCATCCATGTCGGCATCAAGATCGTAATCATGCTTTGAGTTGAGCTCATACCCCATGACAAGAGGGAGAGTGGCTCTCAATTTGTCAAGGCAGAAGATTCCTTCGCTGCCAAACTTGAGGATTTTATCAGCAGGGGTATTTGTGAGAAGCAGCTGTCGCTTGATGGACCAGTTCCAGTCCTCTGAGCGGACGTTGTCAGTTACGTCTTTGGAGGGGAATTGAAAGAGAAGCACAGCAACACGAGATATATATGTACTTACTGCAAACCAAAAACGCGCGCCTATGACACATTCTTCCAATCCTCCTGGGTCTCCACGTCATCGAGACACGGCGATTGCTTCGAAGATCAAGCACTGGACATCATCATAGGGCATTTTGGCCCAAATATCGGGTTCAGCCTTCTTTTCATCCATCTCGACAGGTTGTCAATGGAGACTGGTAGGGTTTCTCGACGGTTGATAGTTGCCAAAAAGGGGGTGAAGGACAGGCCACGACCGTGTGGACTCAAAACTTTTTGACGCGACACACGAGAACGCGGACGGAGTGAATGAAGGGAAAGCTCCTTACGGGTTGGGCAATGGTAGGGACTTGGTTGGTGAGGTTGATGTAGCCCCTGGATACCTTTGATACAGATGAGAGGAGCTAGATGCAGAGGCTGGGATGATCTCCTGAAGTTTGGTCAGGTCAGGTAAAAGGGGCGGGGGGGGGGGGGGAAAGAGGGGAGAAACGAGAGACTCAATGGAGGAGTAGATGGAGAGGAAGGAGAAGGAGAGGAAGGAGATGGAGATAACGATGAGATGAAGGGATTTTGGTGTTGTTGATGGATGATGCCCAGGTGATGGGCATTTTTCATAACTGGGATGCACGATTAAGCAGACCGGGTGATGGGGATTAAAAAGCTGATGATGGAACTGAACAACTGAGAGATAGGGACACAACTCCAGAGACAATGTGGTCCAGCACTGAGAACACCAATAATGGCCATGAATATAGAGCAGTGTTTGATGTGCTCTGTGCATGAAAGAAGGACGGGTTAAGCAGGGACAATTTGTTTGCTGGTGATTCTTTGATACTCATGTAAAAAATCAACCTTCTTCAGACTCCAGTTATTCTACAAAAGGTTGATGTTGTTCATTGTGACTTGCCAACCGCTTTTGCAACCAGCGCACACCCCAAGGATCCGGTCCCCCTTTATTTACTCCATCAATTGCTGTCTGCGTTGATATGAATGAAGATCGACTGGGACGGAGACCAGGACAAACCAAAACAGCTTAACCCCCAGCCCGAGATCCGGTACATCTCACCATCTCCGGAAGGGTAACCTAACTATCTGATTCGAGTGTACAGAGGCGCGCGTAGTTTTTTCCGGCGAGATATGCCATCCTCGCTCCATTGAGCATGGCTGGAAGCATCATTAAACTCCTCTGGTAGTTAGTTCTTCAACCCAATATCTACTCAACTCCGTTCAGAGCAATTCCTCCGAACTCGAAGCAACCAATAGCCGGGCAACCTATTGAGCTGGACCTGGACCTGGACCTGGACCTTGGTACGTGTATGGGATGTATTAACGGTCGAATATCTGGGAAAGCGAGCGAGCGGGGCACAGGCTGGCTGTTCGTCACGTTACCCCTCGCTCCCCGCAATTCCCCATGCCCAAATAGCGGAATTGAGTAATAATAAGTTTAGCTATTTATTATTAACGTTAATACTGATTTAATTATCGACATTAAACTGGTTAATAGAGTTGGGAGAATGTACAAAAGTAAAAAAAAGTGGGCGCGGACGAAGTTCCGGCAAACCCCAGCGTGGTAATTGCCAATCACCGAATACAACCGCTCCAACTGCATTCATCCCATGCCACCCAGACATGCGTGGAAGTCTATATTGTTGACTGCAAGTGAAAAAAAGTTGCACGTTCATATCAATCAATCCCACCCACTGATCCGTAGAATTGCTACCCAGACCTTTCTCCCGAATCAACCACCAGAGCAATAGTTACGGCATAAACACTTATATATATCCACTGCCTCGGCAACAACCTCAAATCCACACCAACCACACCCTGAATCCGAATCCGACATGTCCTCCACCTCATCCCCCGCCCAGTCCCCCTCCCCCCAGCTCCACCTGTACAGCTACTTCCGCTCCTCCTGCGCTGGCCGCCTCCGTATAGCCCTCAACCTAAAACAGCTCCACCACACCACAACCTTCGTAAACCTGCTCAAGGGCGAGCAGCTCTCCGACGCCCACCGCTCCCTCAACCCTTCAGCAACTGTGCCCGTCCTCGCCGTCACTGCGAAGGAGGATACCAATACCCACTCCCCTGATCCTCCCACAAGCGCCGAGACATCCTTCCCAATCACCCAATCCATCGCCGCGCTCGAATACCTCGAGGACATCGCTACGCAACCCGCCCTGCTGCCCCCAGTGTCGGCGCCTCAGCTCCGCGCCCGTGTCCGCACGCTCGTCAACATCATAGCCTGCGACATCCAGCCCGTGACGAACCTGCGCATTCAGAAGAAGGTAAAGGCCTTCGGGGGCGATAATACCGCCTGGGCTTGCGAGCTGAACATCGATGGATTCACGGCGCTGGAGAAGCTGGTGAGCCAGTGGGCTGGCACGTACTGTGTTGGTGATGCCGTGACGCTGGCAGATGTATGTCTGGTCCCGGCGGTGTGGGCCGCGCAGAGGGTTGACGTGGACTTCTCGCCGTATCCGACGGTGAAGGCTGTATTTGAAAGGCTGGAGGGGCTGGAGGCGGTTCAGAAGGCGCATTGGAGTCGGCAGCCTGATACCCCAGAGGAGTTGAGGGGGTAGTTTTCTTTTTTTTTTCTTTTTTTTTCTTTCTTTTTTTATATTTAAACCACCACTTTAATATTTTACAATATTAGCAATGGTTGGGTGTACTGGGTTCAACTGGAAATTAACATGCATCCATCTAGCTATCTGATCAGAAGAAACACAAGTATATATATTTTTCATAAAGAAAATGACTCTATGTATCATAACAAATCAAACAACCAAACAGTATTGTTATATAAAATCCCTAGAGCCTAGGCGCTGGCAAAATGACAGCAGAACAGTCACCGAAGCCAACATAACTTCCCTCTTTACCCGCAGCGCCCCGCAGAATAACCTCATCCCCATCCTGCAAGAAAACCCGCTCCGTCCCATCAGCCAGCGTAATCGGATTCTTCCCACCATTGGTGCTCTCCAACAAGCTGCCCAGCGTCCCGGGCTTCTCGCCGGAGATCGTCCCGCTACCCAATAGGTCGCCGGTTCTCATGTTGCAACCCGTAATCGAGTGGTGAGCCAGCATCTGTGGGAAAGAGAAAAGCAGGTTCTTCGAGTTCGACTCTGCAATCTTCGTGTGCTTGCCGTTGACGACAAGAGTCACCTCCAAGGGTATATCATAGACATTCTCCGCCTTCTTCTCCTGGAGGTACGGGAGCAGCGGCCTTTCTGGGTTCAGCCCCGTAGTCCGGAAAGGCTCCAGGGCATCCATCAACACAACCCAGGGCGTGATGGTGGTTGCGAAGTTCTTCGCATTGAACGGACCCAGCGGCACGTATTCCCACGCCTGGATGTCGCGGGCTGACCAATCGTTCATCAACACGACGCCAAACAGGCAGTCCTCGGCCTGGTCGACAGGGATTGGCTCGCCCAATTTGTTGCCTCTGGCGACAAACACGGCCAGTTCAAGCTCCATGTCCAGTCTCCTGCAGGGGGAGAAGGTGGGTTCCTTGGGGTTGGCTGCGGGGTTGGCAAGGATCTGGCCGTTCGGCCGGCGCACGGGCTGGCCCGAGACGATCACTGATGATGCGCGGCCGTGATATCCGACTGGCAGGTGCTTGTAGTTGGGCTGGAGGGCATTGTCGGGCCCACGGAACAGAACGCCCACATTGTAAGCGTGGTTGAGACCGGCGTAGAAGTCTGTGTAATCGCCAATGCTGAGGGGGAGATGATTCGTAACGTCTCTTCGGGGGATCAAGGCAGAGCTTCTGAGGGCTTCGTTTGATTTGAGTAGTTCAGGGTAAGGGGTATCTTCTCTGAAAATAGCCTGCAGGTATTCTCGCACCTGGCGATGAACCGGTCTCCCAAGGGCTGCAAAGCCGTTCAACGTTGGCTGGGAGAAAACATCAAGGTGGTTGAACGAGTGCAATCGGGCAAACCCGCCTCCCGAGGCGAAGACGAAGAGGTCCAGGGCATAGTCGCCAATGGCAATTGCTGGATGAGGGGTAGATGAGGCCGCGGTAGAAATGATTCCAAAGGGGATATTGGCCAGGGAGAAGGGAGACTCCTTGGGAATCCGGAGCCAAGACAATGCCGTCATGATAAAGAGTATGGAGATAGTCCGAAGGAGAGACAATCGCTGCTGCACAGGTATGATATGTGGTTGGTGGCAAGGGCGGTGGAATCGAGAGCCGCTGCAACGGGGTGTAACTGCAGCAGCCCGAAGCTGATTTTGATCGGAAAAGACGACAAAAAAGGGAAACAGAAAACAATTTCATGAGCGCGGGTGTGTCGTTTTCCTGCCCGCGAAAGGAGACAACGTACCGTACCGTACCGTACCGTACCTGCAAGCCTGGCGTTGCCCTACCTGAATGGGCCCATTCCCCCCCTCTTCTTTTTCTTTTTTTCTTTTTTTTTTTTTTTTTTTCCCACCTTCGGGGCTCTTGTTCCCAGCCTTATAAAGGCGGCGCCCCCAATACTCATGCTTACCCACTACAAACAAGTGTTTTATCACCAAACGCTAGAAGTGCGGAAAGTCCTCCGCACGCTTACCATCGGCAGCGGGGGCGAACCCAGACATGTCACAGCCGACGCGCCAGTCCCAAGCGCTCGTTGACCGACAGTTCGCCTGGCAGCTCGGCTTTTGCTGCACCGGCAGGGTCCGGCCTAAAACACAACAACACGCGCGCACACACTGACAGGCACAGACACACCAACCCCCCCCCATCAATCACCTAATCAGGTCTTACGCACCTCCAATTATAGAGCGCTGGCGGCGTGTATATCTTTAGTATCTTAGAATCTTAATGCTAATTTATCCGAATGGGCCAATGTCCTGAATCTTGCAGGATAAAGAAAATGATACTGCTGCCCGTATATATATATATATATATATATATATGTATAAATATATATATGTATAAATATAACTAGGGTTGTTGGGTTGCATCAACCTTGCACAGATATCAACCGTCATTCAATATTCACTCGATATTCACTCAATATTCTCCTGAACTTCATCATCGGCAACTCTCTCTCTCTCTCTCTCTCTCTCTCTGTGCATAGGTGGATGGAATAGGTATTCCCTATATATGCCCAGCCAGAGATACCACGATCATGCCAGTGTCCAACTTCTCAACAAAGGAAAAATACACCTACCTCAACGGCTTTGGTTCCTATCATGAGTAAGCCCTGGTTTTTGGACGTAGAAAAGGAGAAACCAAATCTAATGTCTGCCTCAGATCAGAAGCCATTGAAGGCGCCCTGCCGGTGGGGCAGAACTCTCCACAGAAGCCCCCCTACGGCCTCTACGCTGAGAAGCTCTCGGGAACAGCTTTCACAGCCCCGCGCCACGAAAACCAGCAATCTTGGCTCTACCGCATCTTACCGTCAGCTGCCCATGAGCCATTCAAAGAAGTAGATCCCACCACCTACCACACCAGCCTGAAAAAGGATACCCACTCGATCAAGCAGATCCCCAACCAGCTGCGATGGAGCCCATTCGACCTCGACGAGCATGTGGACTGGGTGCGTGGATTGCATCTCATTGCCGCCGCGGGCGACCCGAGCATGAAATCCGGACTGGGAATCATGCTCTTCGCTGCCGGGAAGGATATGGGCAATGAGGCATTTTATTCTGCCGATGGTGACTTTCTGATCGTCCCCCAACATGGCGTGCTGGATATCCAGACTGAATTCGGCCATCTTCTCGTCCGCCCAAACGAGATCTGCGTCATCCCCCGTGGTGTCAAGTAGGTTATAACTCTCTTTCCCTCTTCTTTTCTTTTCTTCTTTTCTTTTCTTTTCTTTTCTTTTTCTTTAAAAAAAAAAGATGGCGCAGGAGAAAAATATTAAAGAGTATTTATAGTTAGAATGAAGCACTGACTTAACATATACTAAAAAGATACCGCGTCACCCTCCCCTCCGGCCCCGTCCGCGGCTACATCTGCGAACTCTACCAGGGCCACTTCCAGCTGCCCGAACTAGGCCCTATAGGCTCCAACTGCCTCGCCAACGCCCGCGACTTCCAAGCCCCCACCGCCTCCTTTATCGACGACGAGGGCAAATGCAACAACCTCAAGGGATGGTCCATCCTCTCCAAGTTCAACAACTCCCTCTTCATCGCCCGCCAGAAACACACCCCCTTCGACGTAGTCGCCTGGCACGGCACCTACTACCCCTACAAATACGACCTGGGTCGCTTCAACACCATCGGCTCCATCTCCTACGACCACCCAGACCCGTCCATCTTCACCGTCCTCACGGGCCCGTCGGACCATGCGGGCACCGCCATCGCGGACTTTGTCATCTTCCCGCCCCGCTGGCTGGTGGCGGAAGGCACCTTCCGTCCCCCCTGGTACCATCGGAATACCATGTCGGAATTCATGGGGTTGATTTGCGGTGACTACGATGCGAAGAGTGGGGATGGCTTCAGGCCCGCGGGGGGTAGTCTGCACAACGTTATGAGCGCGCATGGGCCGGATGCGATGACGCATGAGGCCGCGAGCAATGCGCCGTTGCTGCCGAAGAAGGTTGGGGAAGGGAGCTTGGCATTTATGTTTGAGAGGTACGTATTGACTTCAAGCCGTATTCTTTGAAGGGGCGATGAAATCAAATAATATATATATATATATATATTTTTAAAAAAAAAAAAAAAGAAAAGAAAAAAGAAAAAAACCCATGCTGACTTTTGATAGTACGTTGATGGTGGGTGTTTCTGAGTGGGGGCTCAAAACGTGCCAGAAGGTGCAGGAGGATTACAACAATGAGAGTTGGACACCGCTGAAGAGGCATTTCCAGAATCCTAACAAGCAGAAATAGGGAGGTGGGTTTTATGCTGGCGTAGCTCCCGGGAACGATTCCGAGACCTTCATACGTAATTTTAACTGCGCATCTTTGCCAGCTTATCATTCTGTGTAATTAGCTTTGTTGCTGTAGTTTGTTATGATGGATGTAGTTGCTGTAGTATGATATGTTATGGAGTATGATATGTTATGGATGTTTAAGTCGCTGTCTAGCAATCTATCCGCATTCTCCTCATTCGTAAGAATAAACCACCGTAGTCATACAACAGACCAAAGGAAAATGTGTTTATCTAAACATAAAATCCCTAATCCAAGAGGGCAAAAGGGTGGGGGGAAGAAAAGAAAAGTACAAGAAGAGAAGTAGAAGAAGAAGAGAAGAGTAGAAAAAGGGAGGGGGGGGGGGGGGGGGAAATAAATAAATAAATAAATAAATAAATAAATAGGGGCACACCCCAAAGGGCCCCTTCTCCTCCCATTTCTCCATCTCCTTCCCCATCGCCTCCCCCAAAAACCCCGGCAATATTTTTGCAAACGGGTTCCTCTTAACCCCCCTCTGTTTGGAAACGTTTTTCCCTATGGCCGCCCCAGGTGGAAAATCCTATTTTTCCTCTCTCCCCAAAATTTCGCGGGATTTTTTGCGGATTTTCTCGGGGAGAAAACACCGGTTTTCTTTCTTGGGATCCCGAAAAGGTTTTTTGTGCCCAATGAGATTTCCATTCCATTGCCAACAACAAATTTTGGGTCCCCCACTCTTTAAAGATTTAGCGCCCGGGGGGGTGTCTTTTCCAAAAATGCGGCAGATGAAGGAGGA